>NC_044060.1:26529727-26827277 GCF_902167405.1 Gadus morhua | reverse complement strand
CATGATTGAAATCTGCCACACCAGTTTACCACCTCTGCTTTTAGCAGGCAGGCCAAATATCTTCATCTCTTAGGATGGCCTAGTGCAAGTCAACCTATTGATTGGTTGTATCATTAAGCAAAGCTTCGGGTATTGATAGTAGAGATGTGCTGATTATTATAAAAAGGGGATGTAGCTCAGTGGTAGAGCGCATGCTTCGCATGTGTGAGGTCCCGGGTTCAATCCCCGCCATCTCCAAATTATAGTGTAGGTGATGCGATGATTATGTTTGAATCCCTTTTGTAAGGTAGAAGTCAAAAATGATCCGATCACGAAACATTGCTGAATGTTACTGTGTAATGAATCATTAAACAAAATGAGGTCACGCAATGCTTTACCTACCAAAAATGTTGCAGAATGCTAATGTTTGAACATAATAGAGAATTGAAATGTCGAAACTGTGTGGTTAAGGTGATGGACTAGAAATCCATTGGGGTCTCCCCGCGCAGGTTAGAATCCTGCTGTCAACTGTACAGGTTAATCAGTGTATGTTTAAGGGACTGTTTAAAGGATCAACTGAAATATGTCATGTTACTGCAGACCTCTTTCGTTGTCTTCCCAATCATTTGCTGAAGCATTTCTCCTGAACTGAGAGGGGTGCTGTGGCTGGGACTGTCATAGTGACTGTCTAGTTCACAGAAGAGGCAGTGTTCTAATCACATCAGTAAGTTGTATAATGTAAGTAACCTACTCAATTGGAATTCCTTAAGCCGCCAGTTCTGATAGCTTAACACATGATCGGGCCACGCTACATGAGACCTTTTTCATTGGTGTATCAAGTAAACAAAACAATAGGGGTACTGTGGCTTAGCTGGTGGAAGCGCCTGTCTTGTAAACTGCTGGGAGTTGAACCCAGGGAACCAAGTGTAGGTACCCTGGGTTCAACTCCCAGCAGTACCTACACTTTTTGCAACAGCATCATCTGGTGTAGATGTGATAAAAGTGTTTCTTGCAGTTGTAAACTTGCAATCCATCAATGCAATAGACTTTCCATCAATGACAACGGCGGCAGGCAAGCAAAATTCTCTATAAAATGTATGATACCCTAGTGCCAACTGATGACCTATTTGTCCCTTCTATCGTTAAGCAAAGCTTCAGGAATCGGTTTTACAGATGTACAATTGAAGTAACACAGGGGACTTCTCTCAACGGCAAAGCGTATGCTTCTCATGTAGAAGGCCTGAGGTTCAATGCCTACCGTCTCCAAGATGTGATCAAAGCTAGCTTCAGTCAATTTGAAGACTATTTCAAAATTAGATCAAGCAAGGCTTAACCTACCCTAAGTGTTCCAGACTCTTCCTGTTCCAAAAAGCCAGAGACTTGGAACACTAAAAGTGTGTTGTCGTGGCCGAGTGGTTAAGGCGATGGACTAGAAATCCATTGGGGTCTCCCCGCGCAGGTTTGAATCCTGCCGACAACGGTTCTATCTGAATACGATCAATCATTCCCTTGTTTAGCCAACACATACCCATATTACGGTGAAACTGCATGAATCAGTGCAAATATGTTAATCTAAGCATGTAGAAGGCGGCGTATTTAAAATCTGGCATTATCTGGAAAGGCACTTAGCATTCGATATTTTTTGACAACATGTTCTCCAAACATAAAATGTTAATGTTTAAAGGTCTGATAGATCCGAAGACTAGTGTTGTCAGGTCCAGGTGCTGAATGCTATGGACGAGAAAACCCTTGTTGTGTTCCGAAGCAGGCTTAAAATGAAAATTCTTGAGCTGAGGGGATGTAGCTCAGTGGTAGAGAGCATGCTATGCATGTATGAGGCCCCGGGTTCAATCCCCGGCCTCCATTTGATTGCCCTACAAAAGTCAGGTGAGTGCTATTTTAATCAAATGAGGTCACGTAATGCTTAACCTACCAAAGATGTTGCCGATTGCTAATGTTCGAAACAAGTGAGAGAATTGAAACTGTGTTGTCGTCAACGATACAGGTTAATCAGTGCGTGCGATTTCAAATGCGCACGCTTTTGTGCGCTTGTGCGCTCAAAAGCTAGTGTGCGCTCAAAAGCTAGTGCCGGTCAACACATTGATATGAGTACGGTACGTTTATGCACTAAGTGTTGACAGCCACAGAAGAGAAAAACATTGTTGCGTCACGACGAAGATTCAGGCCTGCCGACAAGCGTTGGCCAGTTCTGCCATCTGTACGCAGACTACTTCTCTAAGAAATGTATGATACCGTACTGCCAATCGATAACCGATTTCCCCTCTTGTATCGTTAAGCAAACTTTCATGTATCGGTTGCCACATGTACAATTGAAGTAATCTGTTTTCGGCTCATCTGTAAAGCTTCTCATGTAGGAGTGCTGAGGTCCGATCACTAAGATGTGATCAAAGCAAGCTGTGGTCAAGGGTGTAGGACTATTTCACAATTTGATCCCACAGCCTCAAGCGTTGCAGTCTGTTACTGTTCGAACAACTGATAGACTTGAGGTCGATAAGCACCATTGTCCTGGCCAAGCGGTTAAGCTGATGCACTAGAAATCCATTGGATCCCCCGCTCCATGATTGAAATCTGCCACACCAGTTTACCACCTCTGCTTTTAGCAGGCAGGCCAAATATCTTCATCTCTTAGGATGGCCTAGTGCAAGTCAACCTATTGATTGGCTGTATCATTAAGCAAAGCTTCGGGTATTGATAGTAGAGATGTGCTGATTATTATAAAAAGGGGATGTAGCTCAGTGGTAGAGCGTATGCTTCGCATGTATGAGGTCCCGGGTTCAATCCCCGGCATCTCCAAATTGTAGTGTAGGTGATGCGATGATTATGATTGAATCCCTTTTATAAGGTAGAAGTCAAAAATGATCCGATCACGAAACATTGCTGAATGTTACTGTGCAATGAATCATTAAACAAAATGAGGTCGCGCAATGCTTTACCTACCAAAAATGTTGCAGAATGCTAATGTTTGAACATGATAGAGAATTGAAATGTCGAAACTGTGTGGTTAAGGTGATGGACTAGAAATCCATTGGGGTCTCCCCGCGCAGGTTAGAATCCTGCTGTCAACTGTACAGGTTAATCAGTGTATGTTTAAGGGACTGTTTAAAGGATCAACTGAAATATGTCATGTTACTGCAGACCTCTTTCGTTGTCTTCCCAATCATTTGCTGAAGCATTTCTCCTGAACTGAGAGGGGTGCTGTGGCTGGGACTGTCATAGTGACTGTCTAGTTCACAGAAGAGGCAGTGTTCTAATCACATCAGTAAGTTGTATAATGTAAGTAACCTACTCAATTGGAATTCCTTAAGCCGCCAGTTCTGATAGCTTAACACATGATCGGGCCACGCTACATGAGACCTTTTTCATTGGTGTATCAAGTAAACAAAACAATAGGGGTACTGTGGCTTAGCTGGTGGAAGCGCCTGTCTTGTAAACTGCTGGGAGTTGAACCCAGGGAACCAAGTGTAGGTACCCTGGGTTCAACTCCCAGCAGTACCTACACTTTTTGCAACAGCATCATCTGGTGTAGATGTGATAAAAGTGTTTCTTGCAGTTGTAAACTTGCAATCCATCAATGCAATAGACTTTCCATCAATGACAACGGCGGCAGGCAAGCAAAATTCTCTATAAAATGTATGATACCCTAGTGCCAACTGATGACCTATTTGTCCCTTCTATCGTTAAGCAAAGCTTCAGGAATCGGTTTTACAGATGTACAATTGATGTAACACAGGGGACTTCTCTCAACGGCAAAGCGTATGCTTCTCATGTAGAAGGCCTGAGGTTCAATGCCTACCGTCTCCAAGATGTGATCAAAGCTAGCTTCAGTCAATTTGAAGACTATTTCAAAATTAGATCAAGCAAGGCTTAACCTACCCTAAGTGTTCCAGACTCTTCCTGTTCCAAAAAGCCAGAGACTTGGAACTCTAAAAGTGTGTTGTCGTGGCCGAGTGGTTAAGGCGATGGACTAGAAATCCATTGGGGTCTCCCCGCGCAGGTTCGAATCCTGCCGACAACGGTTCTATCTGAATACGATCAATCATTCCCTTGTTTAGCCAACACATACCCATATTACGGTGAAACTGCATGAATCAGTGCAAATATGTTAATCTAAGCATGTAGAAGGCGGCGTATTTAAAATCTGGCATTATCTGGAAAGGCACTTAGCATTCGATATTTTTTGACAACATGTTCTCCAAACATAAAATGTTAATGTTTAAAGGTCTGATAGATCCGAAGACTAGTGTTGTCAGGTCCAGGTGCTGAATGCTATGGACGAGAAAACCCTTGTTGTGTTCCGAAGCAGGCTTAAAATGAAAATTCTTGAGCTGAGGGGATGTAGCTCAGTGGTAGAGAGCATGCTATGCATGTATGAGGCCCCGGGTTCAATCCCCGGCCTCCATTTGATTGCCCTAGAAAAGTCAGGTGAGTGCTATTTTAATCAAATGAGGTCACGTAATGCTTAACCTACCAAAGATGTTGCCGATTGCTAATGTTCGAAACAAGTGAGAGAATTGAAACTGTGTTGTCGTCAACGATACAGGTTAATCAGTGCGTGCGATTTCAAATGCGCACGCTTTTGTGCGCTTGTGCGCTCAAAAGCTAGTGTGCGCTCAAAAGCTAGTGCCGGTCAACACATTGATATGAGTACGGTACGTTTATGCACTAAGTGTTGACAGCCACAGAAGAGAAAAACATTGTTGCGTCACGACGAAGATTCAGGCCTGCCGACAAGCGTTGGCCAGTTCTGCCATCTGTACGCAGACTACTTCTCTAAGAAATGTATGAAACCGTACTGCCAATCGATAACCGATTTCCCCTCTTGTATCGTTAAGCAAACTTTCATGTATCGGTTGCCACATGTACAATTGAAGTAATCTGTTTTCGGCTCATCTGTAAAGCTTCTCATGTAGGAGTGCTGAGGTCCGATCACTAAGATGTGATCAAAGCAAGCTGTGGTCAAGGGTGTAGGACTATTTCACAATTTGATCCCACAGCCTCAAGCGTTGCAGTCTGTTACTGTTCGAACAACTGATAGACTTGAGGTCGATAAGCACCATT
The DNA here is from genome assembly GCF_902167405.1 of Gadus morhua. Taxonomy (NCBI): domain Eukaryota; kingdom Metazoa; phylum Chordata; class Actinopteri; order Gadiformes; family Gadidae; genus Gadus; species Gadus morhua. Next base: position 26,822,219 of record NC_044060.1, on the reverse strand, counting down.
GTCCTGGCCAAGCGGTTAAGCTGATGCACTAGAAATCCATTGGATCCCCCGCTCCATGATTGAAATCTGCCACACCAGTTTACCACCTCTGCTTTTAGCAGGCAGGCCAAATATCTTCATCTCTTAGGATGGCCTAGTGCAAGTCAACCTATTGATTGGCTGTATCATTAAGCAAAGCTTCGGGTATTGATAGTAGAGATGTGCTGATTATTATAAAAAGGGGATGTAGCTCAGTGGTAGAGCGTATGCTTCGCATGTATGAGGTCCCGGGTTCAATCCCCGGCATCTCCAAATTGTAGTGTAGGTGATGCGATGATTATGATTGAATCCCTTTTATAAGGTAGAAGTCAAAAATGATCCGATCACGAAACATTGCTGAATGTTACTGTGTAATGAATCATTAAACAAAATGAGGTCGCGCAATGCTTTACCTACCAAAAATGTTGCAGAATGCTAATGTTTGAACATAATAGAGAATTGAAATGTCGAAACTGTGTGGTTAAGGTGATGGACTAGAAATCCATTGGGGTCTCCCCGCGCAGGTTAGAATCCTGCTGTCAACTGTACAGGTTAATCAGTGTATGTTTAAGGGACTGTTTAAAGGATCAACTGAAATATGTCATGTTACTGCAGACCTCTTTCGTTGTCTTCCCAATCATTTGCTGAAGCATTTCTCCTGAACTGAGAGGGGTGCTGTGGCTGGGACTGTCATAGTGACTGTCTAGTTCACAGAAGAGGCAGTGTTCTAATCACATCATTAAGTTGTATAATGTAAGTAACCTACTCAATTGGAATTCCTTAAGCCGCCAGTTCTGATAGCTTAACACATGATCGGGCCACGCTACATGAGACCTTTTTCATTGGTGTATCAAGTAAACAAAACAATAGGGGTACTGTGGCTTAGCTGGTGGAAGCGCCTGTCTTGTAAACTGCTGGGAGTTGAACCCAGGGAACCAAGTGTAGGTACCCTGGGTTCAACTCCCAGCAGTACCTACACTTTTTGCAACAGCATCATCTGGTGTAGATGTGATAAAAGTGTTTCTTGCAGTTGTAAACTTGCAATCCATCAATGCAATAGACTTTCCATCAATGACAACGGCGGCAGGCAAGCAAAATTCTCTATAAAATGTATGATACCCTAGTGCCAACTGATGACCTATTTGTCCCTTCTATCGTTAAGCAAAGCTTCAGGAATCGGTTTTACAGATGTACAATTGAAGTAACACAGGGGACTTCTCTCAACGGCAAAGCGTATGCTTCTCATGTAGAAGGCCTGAGGTTCAATGCCTACCGTCTCCAAGATGTGATCAAAGCTAGCTTCAGTCAATTTGAAGACTATTTCAAAATTAGATCAAGCAAGGCTTAACCTACCCTAAGTGTTCCAGACTCTTCCTGTTCCAAAAAGCCAGAGACTTGGAACTCTAAAAGTGTGTTGTTGTGGCCGAGTGGTTAAGGCGATGGACTAGAAATCCATTGGGGTCTCCCCGCGCAGGTTCGAATCCTGCCGACAACGGTTCTATCTGAATACGATCAATCATTCCCTTGTTTAGCCAACACATACCCATATTACGGTGAAACTGCATGAATCAGTGCAAATATGTTAATCTAAGCATGTAGAAGGCGGCATATTTAAAATCTGGCATTATCTGGAAAGGCACTTAGCATTCGATATTTTTTGACAACATGTTCTCCAAACATAAAATGTTAATGTTTAAAGGTCTGATAGATCCGAAGACTAGTGTTGTCAGGTCCAGGTGCTGAATGCTATGGACGAGAAAACCCTTGTTGTGTTCCGAAGCAGGCTTAAAATGAAAATTCTTGAGCTGAGGGGATGTAGCTCAGTGGTAGAGAGCATGCTATGCATGTATGAGGCCCCGGGTTCAATCCCCGGCCTCCATTTGATTGCCCTAGAAAAGTCAGGTGAGTGCTATTTTAATCAAATGAGGTCACGTAATGCTTAACCTACCAAAGATGTTGCCGATTGCTAATGTTCGAAACAAGTGAGAGAATTGAAACTGTGTTGTCGTCAACGATACAGGTTAATCAGTGCGTGCGATTTCAAATGCGCACGCTTTTGTACGCTTGTGCGCTCAAAAGCTAGTGTGCGCTCAAAAGCTAGTGCCGGTCAACACATTGATATGAGTACGGTACGTTTATGCACTAAGTGTTGACAGCCACAGAAGAGAAAAACATTGTTGCGTCACGACGAAGATTCAGGCCTGCCGACAAGCGTTGGCCAGTTCTGCCATCTGTACGCAGACTACTTCTCTAAGAAATGTATGATACCGTACTGCCAATCGATAACCGATTTCCCCTCTTGTATCGTTAAGCAAACTTTCATGTATCGGTTGCCACATGTACAATTGAAGTAATCTGTTTTCGGCTTATCTGTAAAGCTTCTCATGTAGGAGTGCTGAGGTCCGATCACTAAGATGTGATCAAAGCAAGCTGTGGTCAAGGGTGTAGGACTATTTCACAATTTGATCCCACAGCCTCAAGCGTTGCAGTCTGTTACTGTTCGAACAACTGATAGACTTGAGGTCGATAAGCACCATTGTCCTGGCCAAGCGGTTAAGCTGATGCACTAGAAATTCATTGGATCCCCCGCTCCATGATTGAAATCTGCCACACCAGTTTACCACCTCTGCTTTTAGCAGGCAGGCCAAATATCTTCATCTCTTAGGATGGCCTAGTGCAAGTCAACCTATTGATTGGTTGTATCATTGAGCAAAGCTTCGGGTATTGATAGTAGAGATGTGCTGACTATTATAAAAAGGGGATGTAGCTCAGTGGTAGAGCGCATGCTTCGCATGTATGAGGTCCCGGGTTCAATCCCCGGCATCTCCAAATTATAGTGTAGGTGATGCGATGATTATGTTTGAATCCCTTTTATAAGGTAGAAGTCAAAAATGATCCGATCACGAAACATTGCTGAATGTTACTGTGTAATGAATCATTAAACAAAATGAGGTCACGCAATGCTTTACCTACCAAAAATGTTGCAGAATGCTAATGTTTGAACATAATAGAGAATTGAAATGTCGAAACTGTGTGGTTAAGGTGATGGACTAGAAATCCATTGGGGTCTCCCCGCGCAGGTTAGAATCCTGCTGTCAACTGTACAGGTTAATCAGTGTATGTTTAAGGGACTGTTTAAAGGATCAACAGAAATATGTCATGTTACTGCAGACCTCTTTCGTTGTCTTCCCAATCATTTGCTGAAGCATTTCTCCTGAACTGAGAGGGGTGCTGTGGCTGGGACTGTCATAGTGACTGTCTAGTTCACAGAAGAGGCAGTGTTCTAATCACATCAGTAAGTTGTATAATGTAAGTAACCTACTCAATTGGAATTCCTTAAGCCGCCAGTTCTGATAGCTTAACACATGATCGGGCCACGCTGCATGAGACCTTTTTCATTGGTGTATCAAGTAAACAAAACAATAGGGGTACTGTGGCTTAGCTGGTGGAAGCGCCTGTCTTGTAAACTGCTGGGAGTTGAACCCAGGGAACCAAGTGTAGGTACCCTGGGTTCAACTCCCAGCAGTACCTACACTTTTTGCAACAGCATCAGCTGGTGTAGATGTGATAAAAGTGTTTCTTGCAGTTGTAAACTTGCAATCCATCAATGCAATAGACTTTCCATCAATGACAACGGCGGCAGGCAAGCAAAATTCTCTATAAAATGTATGATACCCTAGTGCCAACTGATGACCTATTTGTCCCTTCTATCGTTAAGCAAAGCTTCAGGAATCGGTTTTACAGATGTACAATTGAAGTAACACAGGGGACTTCTCTCAACGGCAAAGCGTATGCTTCTCATGTAGAAGGCCTGAGGTTCAATGCCTACCGTCTCCAAGATGTGATCAAAGCTAGCTTCAGTCAATTTGAAGACTATTTCAAAATTAGATCAAGCAAGGCTTAACCTACCCTAAGTGTTCCAGACTCTTCCTGTTCCAAAAAGCCAGAGACTTGGAACTCTAATAGTAGAAATCCATTGGGGTCTCCCCGCGCAGGTTCGAATCCTGCCGACAACGGTTCTATCTGAATACGATCAATCATTCCCTTGTTTAGCCAACACATACCCATATTACGGTGAAACTGCATGAATCAGTGCAAATATGTTAATCTAAGCATGTAGAAGGCGGCATATTTAAAATCTGGCATTATCTGGAAAGGCACTTAGCATTCGATATTTTTTGACAACATGTTCTCCAAACATAAAATGTTAATGTTTAAAGGTCTGATAGATCCGAAGACTAGTGTTGTCAGGTCCAGGTGCTGAATGCTATGGACGAGAAAACCCTTGGTGTGTTCCGAAGCAGGCTTAAAATGAAAATTCTTGAGCTGAGGGGATGTAGCTCAGTGGTAGAGAGCATGCTATGCATGTATGAGGCCCCGGGTTCAATCCCCGGCCTCCATTTGATTGCCCTAGAAAAGTCAGGTGAGTGCTATTTTAATCAAATGAGGTCACGTAATGCTTAACCTACCAAAGATGTTGCCGATTGCTAATGTTCGAAACAAGTGAGAGAATTGAAACTGTGTTGTCGTCAACGATACAGGTTAATCAGTGCGTGCGATTTCAAATGCGCACGCTTTTGTACGCTTGTGCGCTCAAAAGCTAGTGTGCGCTCAAAAGCTAGTGCCGGTCAACACATTGATATGAGTACGGTACGTTTATGCACTAAGTGTTGACAGCCACAGAAGAGAAAAACATTGTTGCGTCACGACGAAGATTCAGGCCTGCCGACAAGCGTTGGCCAGTTCTGCCATCTGTACGCAGACTACTTCTCTAAGAAATGTATGATACCGTACTGCCAATCGATAACCGATTTCCCCTCTTGTATCGTTAAGCAAACTTTCATGTATCGGTTGCCACATGTACAATTGAAGTAATCTGTTTTCGGCTTATCTGTAAAGCTTCTCATGTAGGAGTGCTGAGGTCCGATCACTAAGATGTGATCAAAGCAAGCTGTGGTCAAGGGTGTAGGACTATTTCACAATTTGATCCCACAGCCTCAAGCGTTGCAGTCTGTTACTGTTCGAACAACTGATAGACTTGAGGTCGATAAGCACCATTGTCCTGGCCAAGCGGTTAAGCTGATGCACTAGAAATTCATTGGATCCCCCGCTCCATGATTGAAATCTGCCACACCAGTTTACCACCTCTGCTTTTAGCAGGCAGGCCAAATATCTTCATCTCTTAGGATGGCCTAGTGCAAGTCAACCTATTGATTGGTTGTATCATTAAGCAAAGCTTCGGGTATTGATAGTAGAGATGTGCTGACTATTATAAAAAGGGGATGTAGCTCAGTGGTAGAGCGCATGCTTCGCATGTATGAGGTCCCGGGTTCAATCCCCGGCATCTCCAAATTATAGTGTAGGTGATGCGATGATTATGTTTGAATCCCTTTTATAAGGTAGAAGTCAAAAATGATCCGATCACGAAACATTGCTGAATGTTACTGTGTAATGAATCATTAAACAAAATGAGGTCACGCAATGCTTTACCTACCAAAAATGTTGCAGAATGCTAATGTTTGAACATAATAGAGAATTGAAATGTCGAAACTGTGTGGTTAAGGTGATGGACTAGAAATCCATTGGGGTCTCCCCGCGCAGGTTAGAATCCTGCTGTCAACTGTACAGGTTAATCAGTGTATGTTTAAGGGACTGTTTAAAGGATCAACAGAAATATGTCATGTTACTGCAGACCTCTTTCGTTGTCTTCCCAATCATTTGCTGAAGCATTTCTCCTGAACTGAGAGGGGTGCTGTGGCTGGGACTGTCATAGTGACTGTCTAGTTCACAGAAGAGGCAGTGTTCTAATCACATCAGTAAGTTGTATAATGTAAGTAACCTACTCAATTGGAATTCCTTAAGCCGCCAGTTCTGATAGCTTAACACATGATCGGGCCACGCTACATGAGACCTTTTTCATTGGTGTATCAAGTAAACAAAACAATAGGGGTACTGTGGCTTAGCTGGTGGAAGCGCCTGTCTTGTAAACTGCTGGGAGTTGAACCCAGGGAACCAAGTGTAGGTACCCTGGGTTCAACTCCCAGCAGTACCTACACTTTTTGCAACAGCATCAGCTGGTGTAGATGTGATAAAAGTGTTTCTTGCAGTTGTAAACTTGCAATCCATCAATGCAATAGACTTTCCATCAATGACAACGGCGGCAGGCAAGCAAAATTCTCTATAAAATGTATGATACCCTAGTGCCAACTGATGACCTATTTGTCCCTTCTATCGTTAAGCAAAGCTTCAGGAATCGGTTTTACAGATGTACAATTGAAGTAACACAGGGGACTTCTCTCAACGGCAAAGCGTATGCTTCTCATGTAGAAGGCCTGAGGTTCAATGCCTACCGTCTCCAAGATGTGATCAAAGCTAGCTTCAGTCAATTTGAAGACTATTTCAAAATTAGATCAAGCAAGGCTTAACCTACCCTAAGTGTTCCAGACTCTTCCTGTTCCAAAAAGCCAGAGACTTGGAACTCTAATAGTGTGTTGTTGTGGCCGAGTGGTTAAGGCGATGGACTAGAAATCCATTGGGGTCTCCCCGCGCAGGTTCGAATCCTGCCGACAACGGTTCTATCTGAATACGATCAATCATTCCCTTGTTTAGCCAACACATACCCATATTACGGTGAAACTGCATGAATCAGTGCAAATATGTTAATCTAAGCATGTAGAAGGCGGCATATTTAAAATCTGGCATTATCTGGAAAGGCACTTAGCATTCGATATTTTTTGACAACATGTTCTCCAAACATAAAATGTTAATGTTTAAAGGTCTGATAGATCCGAAGACTAGTGTTGTCAGGTCCAGGTGCTGAATGCTATGGACGAGAAAACCCTTGTTGTGTTCCGAAGCAGGCTTAAAATGAAAATTCTTGAGCTGAGGGGATGTAGCTCAGTGGTAGAGAGCATGCTATGCATGTATGAGGCCCCGGGTTCAATCCCCGGCCTCCATTTGATTGCCCTAGAAAAGTCAGGTGAGTGCTATTTTAATCAAATGAGGTCACGTAATGCTTAACCTACCAAAGATGTTGCCGATTGCTAATGTTCGAAACAAGTGAGAGAATTGAAACTGTGTTGTCGTCAACGATACAGGTTAATCAGTGCGTGCGATTTCAAATGCGCACGCTTTTGTACGCTTGTGCGCTCAAAAGCTAGTGTGCGCTCAAAAGCTAGTGCCGGTCAACACATTGATATGAGTACGGTACGTTTATGCACTAAGTGTTGACAGCCACAGAAGAGAAAAACATTGTTGCGTCACGACGAAGATTCAGGCCTGCCGACAAGCGTTGGCCAGTTCTGCCATCTGTACGCAGACTACTTCTCTAAGAAATGTATGATACCGTACTGCCAATCGATAACCGATTTCCCCTCTTGTATCGTTAAGCAAACTTTCATGTATCGGTTGCCACATGTACAATTGAAGTAATCTGTTTTCGGCTTATCTGTAAAGCTTCTCATGTAGGAGTGCTGAGGTCCGATCACTAAGATGTGATCAAAGCAAGCTGTGGTCAAGGGTGTAGGACTATTTCACAATTTGATCCCACAGCCTCAAGCGTTGCAGTCTGTTACTGTTCGAACAACTGATAGACTTGAGGTCGATAAGCACCATTGTCCTGGCCAAGCGGTTAAGCTGATGCACTAGAAATTCATTGGATCCCCCGCTCCATGATTGAAATCTGCCACACCAGTTTACCACCTCTGCTTTTAGCAGGCAGGCCAAATATCTTCATCTCTTAGGATGGCCTAGTGCAAGTCAACCTATTGATTGGTTGTATCATTAAGCAAAGCTTCGGGTATTGATAGTAGAGATGTGCTGATTATTATAAAAAGGGGATGTAGCTCAGTGGTAGAGCGCATGCTTCGCATGTATGAGGTCCCGGGTTCAATCCCCGGCGTCTCCAAATTATAGTGTAGGTGATGCGATGATTATGTTTGAATCCCTTTTATAAGGTAGAAGTCAAAAATGATCCGATCACGAAACATTGCTGAATGTTACTGTGTAATGAATCATTAAACAAAATGAGGTCACGCAATGCTTTACCTACCAAAAATGTTGCAGAATGCTAATGTTTGAACATAATAGAGAATTGAAATGTCGAAACTGTGTGGTTAAGGTGATGGACTAGAAATCCATTGGGGTCTCCCCGCGCAGGTTAGAATCCTGCTGTCAACTGTACAGGTTAATCAGTGTATGTTTAAGGGACTGTTTAAAGGATCAACAGAAATATGTCATGTTACTGCAGACCTCTTTCGTTGTCTTCCCAATCATTTGCTGAAGCATTTCTCCTGAACTGAGAGGGGTGCTGTGGCTGGGACTGTCATAGTGACTGTGTAGTTCACAGAAGAGGCAGTGTTCTAATCACATCAGTAAGTTGTATAATGTAAGTAACCTACTCAATTGGAATTCCTTAAGCCGCCAGTTCTGATAGCTTAACACATGATCGGGCCACGCTACATGAGACCTTTTTCATTGGTGTATCAAGTAAACAAAACAATAGGGGTACTGTGGCTTAGCTGGTGGAAGCGCCTGTCTTGTAAACTGCTGGGAGTTGAACCCAGGGAACCAAGTGTAGGTACCCTGGGTTCAACTCCCAGCAGTACCTACACTTTTTGCAACAGCATCATCTGGTGTAGATGTGATAAAAGTGTTTCTTGCAGTTGTAAACTTGCAATCCATCAATGCAATAGACTTTCCATCAATGACAACGGCGGCAGGCAAGCAAAATTCTCTATAAAATGTATGATACCCTAGTGCCAACTGATGACCTATTTGTCCCTTCTATCGTTAAGCAAAGCTTCAGGAATCGGTTTTACAGATGTACAATTGAAGTAACACAGGGGACTTCTCTCAACGGCAAAGCGTATGCTTCTCATGTAGAAGGCCTGAGGTTCAATGCCTACCGTCTCCAAGATGTGATCAAAGCTAGCTTCAGTCAATTTGAAGACTATTTCAAAATTAGATCAAGCAAGGCTTAACCTACCCTAAGTGTTCCAGACTCTTCCTGTTCCAAAAAGCCAGAGACTTGGAACACTAAAAGTGTGTTGTCGTGGCCGAGTGGTTAAGGCGATGGACTAGAAATCCATTGGGGTCTCCCCGCGCAGGTTCGAATCCTGCCGACAACGGTTCTATCTGAATACGATCAATCATTCCCTTGTTTAGCCAACACATACCCATATTACGGTGAAACTGCATGAATCAGTGCAAATATGTTAATCTAAGCATGTAGAAGGCGGCATATTTAAAATCTGGCATTATCTGGAAAGGCACTTAGCATTCGATATTTTTTGACAACATGTTCTCCAAACATAAAATGTTAATGTTTAAAGGTCTGATAGATCCGAAGACTAGTGTTGTCAGGTCCAGGTGCTGAATGCTATGGACGAGAAAACCCTTGGTGTGTTCCGAAGCAGGCTTAAAATGAAAATTCTTGAGCTGAGGGGATGTAGCTCAGTGGTAGAGAGCATGCTATGCATGTATGAGGCCCCGGGTTCAATCCCCGGCCTCCATTTGATTGCCCTAGAAAAGTCAGGTGAGTGCTATTTTAATCAAATGAGGTCACGTAATGCTTACGTGACCTCACCCGATCTAAGCTCTATCACCCAAACACGGCGGCGTTTGGGTTTCCTACCTCGGCTCGGACTCCAGCGCAGCCACGGCCGACAACTATCTTTATTCTGGGTGGAAATAGTAACATAGTTACGCCATTAAATGCGTTTATGGAAACATTTTTAGCGAGAAATGTGCATTTTACTTTCATAATGTTCGCTCGGTGAATGTGAAGGATGTTTGGTTTGATAGTTATGACGGAGAGGGAACGCTCCGTTCACTTGCATGGACAGAGTCTCTGGATGCTAAGCAACCTCAACGTCTTGGCGGACTATTTCTCTGCTGATCAACACTACGAATGCTGGAAACACACCAGACACACCATGTGAAGTTATTTAACCCAATTATTGTTATTTATATCAGAGATTATTTAATCTAACCCGATCTAAACTCTATCACCCAAACACGGCGGCGATTGGGTTTCCTACCTCGGACTCCAGCGCAGCCACGGCCGACAACTATCTTTATTCTGGGTGGAAATAGTAACATAGTTACGCCATTAAATGCGTTTATGGAAACATTTTTAGCGAGAAATGTGCATTTTACTTTCATAATGTTCGCTCGGTGAATGTGAAGGATGTTTGGTTTGATAGTTATGACGAAGAGGGAACGCTCCGTTCACTTGCATGGACATGGACTCATCTAGCTGCGTTGGCGCGTTGGAAGCGTTGGAAGCGTTCAACCACCACACAATGATCAAACGTCAGGTTAGGCGCGTTACTCGCGTTATCCAACGCGAGTAACGCGTTTGGTGTGGCCGTACCGTAACGGTGCGGCCACACCAAACGCGTTACTCGCGTTGGATAACTTTCTTTCTTTTCCGGATATCAATTGTTAAAACAGATCAAACAAATGATTTGCCAACTGTTGTATGTGCAAAAGTTTGTGAACCCTGAGCTGCATTGCCTAAAATTGAGCAGGTAAACACAATCAGGTGGGCCAAATTGAGTGATGAAATGGATTTTTTTTCCATTTTCAGTGACAATATCGGATGTGGTGAAGCGGTACCGCCAGGTCCTTCGAATAATTCAAAGGGGACGCACGATGTCAAGGGCATTCCTAAAGGCAGGCGTCTCAAGAAATGCTGTGAAGGACACCGCCGCAATCGCAGAACTGTACATAGCTGACAGAAGTGTCCTGGAGGAGATAAAGGGTAAAAAGACGCTCCTCCATTTAGCAAAGGTCTGCGAATCAGAAATAGTTGGAGAGCTTTCTTTGAAGATTGAAGAACTTAAAAAGAAAAAAAAACGGATACCATTCACCAAAAGAGGCTGAGGCTGAAATGGACAGAGGAGAAAGGGGAGAGTGTTTTAATTTTTTGAAAAAAATAAATGTTTGTTGTATTTGTTCAAACGGTTTATGCTATTCTTGTTTCTTATGACTCTTTGAACTCTTCCTTTGTAAAAAAAGTTCTGTTAAAGTTTAGTTTTTTTTAAATAATAAAGTTGCTTTCTTCTCTGATATGCTGCTTATGTGTTTATTTCACTTTGCGGTCATCCAGTTTTACTGATCAGTTGAGCAAAACTTGTTCTCAACTGTTTTCACTTTGATTTGACAGTCCTAAGACCTCTCTACTAATGCTTAGTTGAACATCGACTTATAGTTTGTTCAGAATCAACTATTTTCTCTGTTTTGCTCTGTTAATAGTGTGTAGACACTAAACTGTTTTCACTTTAATTTGAGAGTCCTAAGACCTCTCTACTAATGCTTAGTTGAATATTGACTGATAGTTTGTCGACAGTCATATGACAATCAACAGGTTGTCACATACACAGGGTGCCTATTGATTGATAAAATATTCTCATCTTTATTTTACAATGAACATACATGATCAACAGAGGGTTGAATGTTCATTCATTAGATGTGTTCCATGTGAGTGGGGGAAAGTTGATCCATATGAAACGCAAGTTGAGAATTGGTTAATAACAGCAGTTGATAGTCAACTAACTAGAAGATGACACTCAGCTGATAGCTGAATATTTGTAAAGAACATGTAGTAAAAAGCACAATGTCTGTTGCAGACTGTTTTTGTAAAAATAAATTAACAAAATAAAAATATCCTATAGTTAACTAACACTTAATTGAATGCATGTTACATATTTGTTGACAAGCTCTGTAGAGTATCAACTAACTCACTGTTGAATATCAACCTAACATCAGCTAATAGTGCAACGTTTAGTTAACTTACAGTTAGTTGAATGCTGGTTTCTTATCTGTTGAAAGCTCTGTTGAACATCAACTCACCATCTACTAATAATGCAACTAATAGTTAACTGACAGTTAGTTGAATGCATACTACATGTACAAAACAACATCTACTAATAGTGCAACTTATAGTTAACAGACAGTTAGTTGAATCCTTGTTTCTTATCTGTTGAACAAGCTCTGTCAAATATCAACTAACCATCTACTAATAGTGCAACTTATAGTTAACTTACAGTTAGTTGAATACATGTTACTTATCTGTTGATATAGTTCAGTTGATTGTCAACTCAATTAACTGTTGACATGCAACTGAGTATCTACTGATGGCTTGTTGAGTGTCAACAGTGGACTATCAAACTAAAGTGTTGATCATTGCTGTTGATCATTGCTTCAAACCAACACGTTTGTTGACACATTTCCTGGATTGTTGGTATGAATGGTTGAAGGACTAACCAACTGCATATGTGGCATTCGGCGGTCGAGAAACCAATAACATAAAGTTTAGTTAAAGAACTAGTGACAAGTTGCCAACAACGCCACCCCAGGAATTTCACCTGGAGAGTTAGATTAACCTAAGTTAAAGCACACAAGTTTGTTTACTAATGAAAGCTTGAGACTGGGTCCAGCATACTAACTCAATTCCTTTTAATTAATATATATAATCTTTAAACATGACTTCTCAATAAAATATGTTCACACAACCACACTAAAGCGAACACACACACACACACAAAATACACAAAAAGGAGAGGGCAAATAACTAAATGGGGTTTAAATCAGGGTTAAATCGCTTCAACCCACAACTTAAACAACCCCAATAAATGCAAACCAAAAGAAAACTAACAAATAAATTAAATCAAAACAATGGAGATTTATCCAAACTTATAAATCCAGATGAATAAGTAAAGCAATTAAGCCAAACCAAAATAACTAAGAAAACAAATTAAACCAAAACAAACATGCAAAGCAACCCACAAAACACAAATAATATCATCAATAAGATCAGTTAGAAGTCGGTTAAATGAATAGATTAAGATAATGAGACTGAGGATGAGGCAGCAATCACCATACTCGGTGGCAGGTACAGCACAGTAGGAGATGCAGAGTAGGATGGATGTGTTGGCTATATAAAGCAGTGGACAAAACAGCAGCCGGCCAACAGCAGCGTGAAGAGGGGGGGGAATGTGCTGGCAGAAACCGCCCACACACACGTCAACCCTGCCATAGAAAAATACATTTGTTCTAGAGGCTGAACAACAACTGTAGTAACTTGAGTTAGCGTCATCTTATCCACATACCGTCAGGAGTTGAATGAACATCAAAGGGGAGGAAGGGGATCACTTGTACCGAGCAGCACAATTACAAGTGCAACTCGATCAATGGGCTGATCGCTCCCCGCTGCAACAGGTAGAGGAGGAAAACACTCGCACGCCCTACAACTGGGGTCGATACGGGAGAGGGAAGACCCGGCCAATGAACTGCCTGAGGGATGAAGCCAATGTTGAGGACTTGTGCAAAGTTTAGAAGGTACACAGATGCACACAACTACTACATACCAAACAACGGCGAGCTGCACGATCCAGCTAAAAGGCAATCAGGTGAGGCGATCAGGTGCGGTGATAACAGGAGTGATAACAGGAGGCGGGGCAGCCAGGAGCTCCCAGGCAAGAGGGCTCCCAGTGCACAACCACTCACCTTTATAGGCAGCGCACCCAACAGTGATAGGCCGGTACTGCAGCACTAATTAAAGGCCCATCCTGCTACACATACAAAGCCATTCCTCTTGTGCAGTAAAGAATACACTCTTTACACACACACACACACACACACACACACACACACACACACACACACACACACACACACACACACGCACACACACACACACACACACACACACACACACACACACACACACACACACACGATCTCTGCTCTGTTGCTGGCATCCCAGGACCAAGCCAAACTTCCTCAATATCAGGCTAACTGATGATTGAACAAGTAAAACTTAAAATATTGTAACTTACACAGAATTACAAGATTTTTTTTATTCCAGCTCAATCAAATGGCAGCCAGAGACTTGAGCTACTACATCTAGGTAAGTGTTGGTGTCAGTAGAACACCTAATTTCAACATGTATTGATTGAACATGTCTTTATATTAATTAGCTTTTCCCAGATTCACCTCAAGCAGGACATTTCTTACAAGGTAAATCTTACAAACTCTTCCTTAAATACACTACTTTGAAAAAAATAAATAATCATTGGCACTTGACACTAATCAATGACTTTTGAATATAGATACAGTCCAACCAAGCCACCAGCTATTGCGTGGTAAGTTGAGGAGACAAACATTCTAACCACTGTTTTCATCATTATCATACACATTATAATTAAGATGAAATGGAAAAGTACAACAAACCCCAGAAAACATTTCTAAGAAGTAATTTACATGAGCAATGTGGTAAAATGGTAGGTACAAATCTGCACTACCCAAAAGCTAGTCAAAGTATATGTGTAAATTAATAAAACCATACCTCTTCTTTCCAGCCATCCACTACATCACTCAGTATTTGTAGGAATTATCTTTAAAAAAAGAAATAACACATTACTCATTATGTGACATAGTGATGAGTTCACCTAACCTAGCCTAAATTGGTACACACAGTGGCCCTCATTTATCAAACGAACGTAGAAATTAGCGCAAATCTGAACGCATGATTCATCGTACGATAGGACGCACGTGAGATTCACGAAACTTTCGTATCACAACAATCCCAGCGTACGAAGGATCTGGTGTTGATAAATACGGCGGCTGAGATCGATCGTAATTAACGTAACACACCCATATAAAAGCACGTCTTCAGAAGTCTCGCCCCTAACTTTTACGACATGGAGAAACGTCCAACGGCAAAAAAAAAGAGTAATTTTTCAGAGACCGAAATGGAGACGCTCGTGTCACTGGTGGATGCGAAACGTCAGGTTTTGTTTGGTAGCCCAAAAGCTGGCATTAAAGGCAAGCAGAAGAATGCTGTATGGAAAGAAATAACTGTTGCAGTGAATAGTGTTTCCAATGTTCATCGGGCTACGGAAGAGGTTTGTTAATTAAATAAATTAAATAATAAATTAAATGTAAAATTTCTGTTATCCAGCTTAAAACATTTCACATATATGCTATTGTTTGCATTGCGTTAAAGTAATTTTTTTCCGAATAAGGTGAAGAAAAAATGGTCCGACATGAAGCTCGGCACCAAAAAACGTGTTGCGGCTGTGAAGAGGGCCAAGCAATTAACGGCATTTGAGGAGCGAGTGGCTGGTCTCATCGGGTCTCCGTCCATTTTGGGCATAAGTGGCGGAGGAGACACCGATGCACTCCAGACCCGTCATGGAAGTGGTAAAAAGGCCTTTGCAATTATTTAAAAAAAATATATATATCTACAGCTTCCGTGTTACAAAGTAATGGCACAAATAATCTCACGATTGCTTTTTATTTTTAAAGATGAAATGCAAGCAGGTTCATCCAAAATGGGAACAGAGCCAAGCCCAGTTAAAGAAACGGAAGGGCCGCCGCCGCCGAAGCAGCCGGAACGCGTGTCTGGCCGAATTTGCTGGTCTGCCTTCATCGGTCTTGACTGCAGAGGTCCTGGACAAACAAACCGAGATATGCAGGTCAATGGTGGACATCAATAACTCTCTGTTAGCAATTAATGAAACGTTGAAACTAATCAATGAAAACTTGAAGAATAAATAAATTGGTTTGCTGTACTTTGATCTCTGTCTTGTTTTTAACCAAAAGATAAACGTATTGCTTACCCTTAGATATTAGAAGAGCCGATTTAAATCCTCCCTTCGTCGTAGAGCTCGAGCATGTGGCGCCTGTGGCCAGGGATCTCTGGGTATCGGGTCATCTGGCTGCAGGTCGCCAAATGGCACCCCATTTGCCAGCGCAATATTATGCAGAACCCCACATGCTAAAATAATATTGCATGTCTTTTCTGGGCTGTAGAGCAACGTTCCCCCCGCTGACCCGATGGACATCCACCTGCCCTTGAGTAGGCCTATACATCGTTCCACCGTTGCCCGTGTGTGCGTGTGAGCGCTGTTGAAGTTGCGCTCCTGATCCGTGTTCGGATGAGCCAGAGGAGTTATTAGGTACTCGTTCAGGGCATAGCCTTTGTCACCTAGATGAATCACATCAAACTTTTAGTGCGATGTCTTAAACGTTTTAAGAGAAAAAAAAGTGTGACTGCAGCGTAACTCACCGAGGAGATGACTCCGACCATGAAGTGCGCCCTGATGTAGACGATGGCCAACGTTGCTATTTTGGAAAAATAAAAGAATCGTGCATGCCCCCAGGCCATCGGGCTAGCATGTTCAGGATTGACATTCTGGCATCGCAAATAATCTGAACATTAACTGAATGGTAGCTTTTGCGGTTGATGTACGCGTAATCATTAATAGATGGTGGCTTCATACGCACATGGGTACAATCAACCGCACAAATCACATTTGGAAACCTAGCAATAGCATAAAAATCCCGTTTGATTCCAGTTTGCTGATCGTTAGTGTATGGGAATTTAATATAACGTTCAGAGAGGGACAGTATGGCTGCCAAAACTGCTGGCATGGTTCGGCTAATACGTGGCTGGGAAATACAAGACCTGTCCCCGATCTCCCGCTGAAAGGTCCCGGTAGCCAAAAACCCCAAGGTAGAGCACACCTGCACTGGCACATGTATTGCGTTTGATCGCCTAGTTTCTCGCCTTAACTGTGGCTCCAAAGCATTGCATAGCTCCATCAGGAGACGCCTTGGGAGACGAAAACGACTCAAGAGCCATTCATCGCTCTCCATAAAAAAATCGGCGCGGTCTCGAAAAACTCTCTCTCGTCTTAGACATGCGTTGAGGTCCTCTAACAGAGCCAGATCTGCCATCGCTGCGACTCGACCACCTATTTGGCAAAGCACCTGTTTATATAGACAGCTGAATAAACATTTCACCTGTCACATTCTAATTATTTTCATAGCAATACTGTTTTTAATTAGGGCTGACTTGATTGTAATTGTTTGAACGGCTGGGCTAATTCCAATTTATTTAGTAATTAATACAGATGTGCAACATGGGCTACTTGTGCTGCACTATTCATCAGTGAAATACCCGTGTGTTGCGCCAAAAAAACTTGCGTACACGAGCTCAGACCTGACGTGAGATTTCATCGCAGCCTGCGCTCACGTTCAAATTGATAAATGCCAAGCTCAACGTTGAAATGAGCGTACGTCCATTTTACGCACGTTTTCTGTCGTACGCTCGTTTGATAAATGAGGGCCAGCATCTCACAAAACCCTATGCCATTTTTTCAAATGTTTTATTGTATCTTCTCATGGGATAACTCCATAGACATGAAACTTTGATGTAACTTAAAGAAGTCAGTGTAGAGTTTGTAGATTACGATAGATTTATTGTCACTATGGGCGCAATGGTCATGTTCATAATTGAGTGTACTCAGTTATGTTGCCAGCTGTTTAGTTGTTAATGGATGTGTTTTTAGTCATATTCTGAGGACAATAAATCTATAGTTCTCTACAATACGAATAATGACCAGTTTAAGTTATAATAAAGTCTCATGCCAAGTGTTATCCTATGAAAAGATACAATAAAATATTTGCAAAAATGGGAGGGGTGTAGGCCTACTCAATTTTGTGAGATATTGTAATTATACATGTTATAATTATCAATGTTTCACTTGTTTGTTGGTTTATTATGTCTTGTCAGATCTTAACATTCAGTCTAATTGGAGGGCACACTGCAGAAGAGGCCGTAAAAAGGATGTTGCAGAGTGGCCTAACAAATAACCTGGTGTGTCGCTTCAACTGGGCAGGGAAAGGCTTCAAGGAAGACAATATTCTGCACTGCACTCTAGAAATATCCGTCAGCACTAGAACACTTTATTTTGACGTTTTTTCACTTTAACTATCTAGCTATCTTGCACCGAAAGCCTACATTCACATAAAAATCTAACAACGCGCTACTCCGCTAGCCTTGGCTACTCGTGGTGTCGGGCTTGTCTATCTGTCGGGTCAGCATGCATGCCCGTAGCCTACCAATTTAACCCTGCATGCATGCATTCTGTAATCAAAGTAACTGGGATGGAGTCGATGTGGTAACCCATAGTGCAGTAAAATGAGACGGAGAGAACAGTGAAACCACTGCACTGCGCACCAGCGTTAAGGGCCTGTGGTTAGGAAACAAATTGCTGACCTTTTGCCTGGTGCACTATGCAAAAAATGGCCATGGTGGCCATGGCCATGTTACAGCTTACCGTCGCCATGTTGGTAATTCTTGACCGGGTTTGTTTCTTTCTTTCTTTCAGCTGCACTCCAAAAACAGCTGCCAGGCTGTGTGGCTGTGTGGCTTAAATATGCACCGGAGAGAGAGGGAGGTGGAGGGAGGCGAACAAATGAACGCGATCAGGTAGGCCAATGTACGCTTGTTCCACACTCGATGCGTCCGTCGACAGATGAGCGTCGCGTGTGTGTCTGAACCATGAGCGCAATGCAAGTCACGGACGCCTGGCGTAGCGTGAAACAAACCTCATTCAGTCGTATTGCTGGACACATTTTGTAGCCTATACCGCTTATGTTAATATTTCTCTATTTTTTTTCAGGCGCCGCAGGATCCTCGACCATGTGTGTAAACAATAACTGGAACTGCAAGCAGTTATCCAGGGGTCCAAGCGATGTGCATTTTGCCGGCACAACGCAAAGCATGTATTCAAAACGCTACCGCGAACCTGTGGATATAAAGGTTTTGACTGTGAGAGGTTCGGTGTGGGAGTTATAGCCCCAAACGCGTTTTTCCTGGGGAATAGCGCCACCTAGTGACCGGCATGTCTGGATTTTGTCGTCTCTGTTGACCTCACGGACCTGGATCTAGTCATGCTATTGACGTGTCTACACCATTTACGGTTTGGGCTGTGGACCCACTTTTAGGGAAGGAAGTATAAAGATACACAATGTCGTCGTTTTTGGCGCCCCCTTTTGGAGAAATTTTCCAAAGAGAATTTTCCTCGCGGCGAAATGTCCCCAATTTTTTATTGAACGCCAATAAGGGTAGCGCCGACATGTGTGTAAAATTTGAACTCGATCCGATGTCTAATTTTTGATTTTTTTGGGATTTTTGATTTTCCACGTGTAACGTAGCCAATAAACAAATATTCAAAACGCTACCGTTTCGTCGTCGACGGTCGGATCAAAAAGGTTTTTGTATGTATATTTTTGAGTGCGTCTGAAGATGTCGTGTGCAAAGTTTGGTGTCGATTGGGCAAGAAATGTGGGAGGAATAGCGAAAAGGCAGTTTAGTGGTTTTCGCGATTTCGCGAAAAAATTGTATAGACCCAAATGGGCGTGGCCTATGCCAAAAGATGCAGCAGACTCCAGTGAATCTGTGTGTATAACGTTTTGGACTGTGGGAGGTTCGGTGTGGGAGTTATAGCCCCAAACGCGTATTCCTTGGTATAGCGCCACCTAGGGGCCGGCATGTCTGGATTTTGTCGTCTGCTTGGTCCGAACAGATCTGGATCTAGTCATGCAATTGGCGTGTGTGCAGCATTTACGGTTTGGGCTGTGTTACCACTTTTGGGGGGGTAAGTAAAAAACACTACAAAAACAATAGGGATCCAACCTGTTGGCTTGGACCCCTAATAAAAAAAATCCTTACAAAAACAATAGGGATCCAACCTGTTGGCTTGGACCCCTAATAACTGTTTTTTGTGCATTGTTGTGTAGTAGCCTACTGCATGGTTAGTTGTGTTTTGTTGTGGTCTTAGTGAAACAGTGTAGCCTTGGAGAAGTTGGAGTGATTGTGCGAGAGAGAGAGAGAGAGAGAGAGAGAGAGAGAGAGAGAGAGAGAGAGAGAGAGAGAGAGAGAGAGAGAGAGAGAGAGAGAGAGAGCGCACCTGCCGTGGTGATGTTTGGCTTGTTGTGGGCTTTGTGTATGTGTTCAATGATGTATCTGTCTGATCGTATTAGCTGTAGATGGATGGTTAAATAATGTCACAAAATCGGGCATACTGCAGGCTCTCATTTGCAAGTGCACTGACTGTGTGTCCGTCTCCGATATCCTATAGGCATATACCTAGCATTTATTCAGTTCATTGTTCTTCTGAGTGTGCCAGAATGGTGCCAATTATTGTCGTGTTTGCATTGCAATGCACAACTTTGCCTCTCCCTGTTATAAAATAACGACTTGAGCCAATGCAGGCTCCTATGTCAGTGTTGCTTTACGAGTGTTTTAAGTGTGTGTGTGTGTGTGTGTGTGTGTGTGTGTGTGTGTGTGTGTGTGTGTGTGTGTGTGTGTGTGTGTGTGTGTGTGTGTGTGTGTGTGTTGTCATGTAGGCTATAGGGTGATCGGGCCTTCTCAGTTGCTGCCCCCACCCTTTGGTATTCACTCCCCTCCCACATCAAAGTCTCTCCAACCCTCTCTTCTTTCAAATCTGCCCTCAAAACATACCTTTTCACACTAGCCTTCCCCACCTAACTCCCACCTTATTCTTCATGTTTAACCTCTGTTTTTCTTTTATTCCTAGTCTGTCTTACATAGTTTTGATAGGGCAATATGTAAAGCGTCTTAGAGTACCATATTAAGCGCTATATAAATTGTATTTATTATTATTATTATTATTATTATTATAGATATAGACTGATTGTCTTGGCTTGCATCCATGAAATATTGTAATATTATGGCCTAGGCTACTGCATATTGAGAACATTTAGATATTAATTTGCGCAAATATCTGGGGATGAGGACATCCCCGAATATTGACGGGAATTTCGTATGCCATCTCAATATATAGCCTAACATATACAAAGATAACACTGTACTATAGACACAAATGTATTTTCCACTAGCTAGTGGTGGTCAATACATTGTACTGTATTATACAGTAGAGAAACTAGTAAAGTCTACACAGCCTTATTTTACTGCGTAACATGGCAGGCACTGCAGCTCTCGGCAATAAATTACTTTAGTCTGGCATTTCTCTTCACTGATTGGTTAGAAAGCTTTCAAAATTAGTGGTCAAGCACGGGGCTGGAAGACAGGTCAGCCGTGGGTCGCCCTTTTGCTTCATAGTTACCATACCGAAATACTTTAACAAACAAAGTGAGTTAAAAGCGATCCGGTTTAGACTACTTTCTTCAAGAACACGACAGCCTGCCCGGATGTTTATTTGCGATTGCCTCTTTCCTTTTCTCCTCCTTTCTGAAGGGGTCTATGAGTCTGGAATCAGAAAAGGGACCATGGAGGTGGGATGCTTATTCAAACCAATGCTCCTTACTAGGCCTTTATGGAAGGTTGATACTTTTCTGCAAGTGTATGCAGCACCATGCCCTGCTGCATATTGTTAAAATGTTTAATTATTTCACATTGTATTGTTTAATGAATGCTATATTATTATAATTCTATGGGCTTAGGCAATACAAGTTCTGTCCTGATTTTAGCCTAATGATTATTTTGTTGGGGTATCTATGCATTGTTTAGAGTTAATTATTACCACAATTACGCAGGTGTTTGAGGCAGTATCTATCTCAATAATTTATTTATCCAACAGGGTATACCAGCATTATAGACAGAACCCTATTGAGGACCCTCCAAAGATCTAGTGTTCCTGTCCCACTTCACCCTCTTGTTGACCAAATGAAGTGAAGAGAAAATAAAGAGGTTCTTATTGGAAGAATGAGGTCATTGTAATGCTAGGTGACAACACATTGGTTATCAGCCTGACGGGGGTGTCACAGTGTCCAGTATTGTCAGGGATCATAGGCCACCAGGTTGATGAAGGCGCGGGGGGGACCTGACCGCCCTGGGGGACAGGATCAGGTCGTTAGAGCTCTATTACCCCTTGGCGCCACAACAAGGAACTGCTTTTCTCCACTCATTCATAATGAGACAAATTGTGCTCTGATGTATTGATGGATCCACGCCCAGGAAAACTTCATCATTGTTACTTCACATGTTTATTGGAATTTGATCGATCAACATTCAATCAGTCCTGGGGAGAAAAGCACCATGTTTATTCAAATGAGCAAGAACGTTTGATGTTTATCAAAGTGTTAAAGGAATGTGAGAGTCATTGTGTTATTTGTGTCTTCCAGCTCTCCTTGTGTTTGTACATCTTGTAAGAGTTCCTCTATCTTTAAATCAACAGAAAACACAAAAAATCACCCCAACTCATGTGGAAAAAATGGAGATGTATTATCCATGGCTTTGTGATGCCATGCAGACTCTCGTGCTAACACCTACATGGTCATTATGTGAAAGGTTCTGTCAGGGCCATGGCGGGCACAGGCCGATGCTCGGGTGGCCTAAACGTTACCCACTTCTTCCCGTACGTATTATTATTATGCATGCTGTCCTAGTGCAGTCTGCAGCACACACACACACACACACACACACACACACACACACACACACACACACACACACACACACACACACACACACACACACACACACACACACACACACACACACACACACAGGGTTTTGATCAGTTTCAAATAAACATGTGCAAAGTGTTCCTTATATGCAAACACTAGTATATTCTGATGCAAATAACTCAGAAACGTGCTAGCAACAAACACCGACACCCAACTTTAGAATGTTTTATGTAGTTTACCTGCATAAATGTTTCAGAATAAAAAATGTATGGCTGAATACATATAAAATATAACAACAACAGCCCTTCTTCCATGTCATGGTTGAAACACTAAGACAAATGTTGTGACTGCATACAGGTTTTAGACATTTTAAGTTAATTTTTTGACTGAAGCCAAACCAAACTATAAACGTTAACCAAATGCGCTGTATATGAGAGCTGTAAAGAGAGAGTGGTAAGACACGAGATTGAAGACATGCCCTGATTCGTCATTGATTAGCTGAGCAGACTCATCTTGTCTTACAAAAAAGGCATACTGAACCAGGATATAATCAGAGCATTTGAACAGCTGATGGATATGTTACTCTAACAGATTACGCTCAAATTATAGCAAATCTTACAACACATTTAACTGATTCCCTGAAAAGAGAAGCAAGAGGTTAGTTGTGCAGGCTGAGAATTGTATTATTGTTTGTTATAATTATAAAAAATGTGATATATAAAGTTAAATTATATTTTCCTGTAAGAAAGTATACGTTAAAATTAGTATCTGTTTTTTTTTTGTGTATTTTATTACAATCAATTGTAAAGATATTTTTGTTTTGCTGAAATGTGACCTATACCTTTGGTCAAGGGACAGTATTGTATTGTAATGTTTGATATTGACTTGTTAACTTTGTAATTCAGGGTTTATTGTGATCAGCAAAGTCATAAAATGTTGTTTTTTCTCTACAATCTTCCATTACATAATTTAGATTGTTTTCATAATTTAGTTGAATAGGCAAAATAATGTATGCACACTATGTGGATACTTCACAGCATACATTTACAATACTAAAATAAATCTAGTTTTTCAACTCAGTCAGAGCATATATAATTATGCTGATTATCAAAATCTGTGTTGTTGTCAGAAAGGGTTAGGATTAGATAAAGGTTTAAATAAATACCTGAAATAAAGAGGAACATACCGCATATAATATCAGGATAATAACAATAAAAAAAAAAAATATTTATTATAACAACAATAATGTTGATAACAATATTCATAGCATTACAGTTTTTCTCAGTCGCTTTGGTTCATTTCTCAGATCAGAATTGAAATACTCAAAACTACCTGTTCAATCTTCACATCAGTGTGAACATCAGAACATCCCTCCAGAGCACACTGTTATATTGACAACATGACTAAGCAATTTGACTGTCTTATCCGTAGACAATGACACAAGGACTTGTCATTCTGATGGCACTGACATGTTCATTGAAACAGATATTTACTTTTGAGAGATGAACTAAGGATTTTGAGCAAGAGACTGGCTTTTGCAGGTAATCCATGGTGTTTTGCTATTTGAACACATTGTTTTGAGAAATGCACTTACTGCTTTGAAAATTTCAATTCTGATCTGAGAAATGTACCAAAGCGACTGAGAAAAACTGTAATAACAATAATAATAACAGTAATAATAAGTATTAATAAATGAATACGGGCTATATATACTGTATTTCATATTTGTATTTTTTCTTTTAGAAATGGGCCTGTGTTTTTTGGGGTGGGTGGGTAACATACTGTAGAATTACACACACACACACACACACACACACACACACACACACACACACACACACACACACACACACACACACACACACACACACACACACACACACACACACACACACACACACACACACACACACAACTCAGGAAGACTAACCAATCAAACTTTGCAAGCTTTCGCCAGGTGCAGGCGAAATTCGCCTGCACTCCCAGTCTACACGGCGCTTGACGATAGCCAACAGACACAACAGCGTTGAAGACACTCTAAAATATAGTAAACCCTCGAGGTTTGTTTTGTGTTTATTTGATTATATAAACGAAAGCCACAGCTCTCGTTCAATTTGACTCACTCACCCATTTATTCCAAATCACCAATGGGCCAAACTGCAAGTGGCGGCCCTCAAATCCATTTCTAGAGAGCCAATGGGCTTCCGAACTTTGCTGTTAGAGCAGAAGCATTGAGCAAGTCTGCAGGGTTGGTGTTCTGCAGAGTACAGAGCAGGCCTGAAGGGTCGGAGCTTTCTGCAGAGTATAGAGCAGGGCTGCGCTATAAGAACATCTGTTCAGCACGTGACTTTAAAACTAGAAACATCTGTTCTACGGTTTCTATACTGCATCATGTCCATTGCCAACCCATCTGAACAAATATTTGCAGCAATGGCGTGCACAGTGTTTAAAGAAAACACACAAAATGTTTTTTTCACAAAAAAATGGGCCTTTTCATTTAAAAAAACTAAGCTGAAATTATAACAATATATAAAAAGAATACGTATCATTTTTTTTATTTTTGAACTACTTTTATGGAATTATTTTTGATCATCAGCTAAAGTTAGGGCTGGCTCGTTAGGCATTAACTCGTCTAAACCTCATTTAACGGACAAATCTCCTACAAGGACTTTAGGAGGAATGAAAGATTGGAAATGTTTTATAAATTTATTATAAAAATAATAAATGATAGGCGCCACAAACTGAGAACCGTAACGCATTAAAGAAATTAATTTGGTATAAATCGCTTAACTTAATTTGGTGTTTTACACCAAACAAGGAGCAATACATTATATTGGGATCAATGGCATTGTAAGGCATCTACAATGTCTTATTGGGATATTGAGATTTGTAAACATTAAAGTTAATTCAGGAAGTATTATTTATGTGAATAGGCCTAGTTCATAAACTATGAACGAAACTAAATAGGCTCAAATAAAAATATTTTGGTGACAATATGAACCGTCGTTTTTTGGACGTCCCATTAAAACAGGAGTTGACCGAGCCATTCAGGCCATTGGCTATATAGTGCCTAACATTAACACCAAATCAAAATCCTTGCATTTCAATTAAGCTTGTCTTATTAAATTACAAACCTTACCTTGAGGCACTATCCTGTTTCTACAAATATTGTTGAATTACATTTAATCGAATAGGCCTTCTCTTCAAAAACATTAAGATCAAGAGATAAAATAATCGAAATGGGATTAATAATATTGACATGAAACAATATAAAAGGGTAAAAATAACATTTTAATGTAAAATGCAAAACATATACAAAAATGTACATAGATAATAAACATAGGAATGTGTTAATTGCACTGCTTCTTTTCCTCCAATGTTTCACAAATAAATAAATAGATGTATTCTGGTTATCGTATGATAAGCAGTAGCTTATTCTCTCACAAACACTGAGACAACTCGATTGCTCTTTGACTTCCAGAGAATCGAGTCCAAAGCATAACCAAAAAGGTACATTCGTCGTCAACAATAGTAAAAGGTATCAGAAGGTATTGAGCTCACAATACAAATGCATGAGACTTTCAGGGTTCAGAGTGGACCCAGACCCTGCAACTCTTGGTCTAAGTGGGTCCTCCTGATTCCAGCATCGGACCCCAGATCGTCCCGTCAAAGTGATATTCAGCAGTCATCTGGAAGTAAGAGGATCAATCAAAAGGTGTTTTTTATAGGCCTATATACGTCTTCCCCCGCCTAGCAAAATTCTAACTGAACACATTGTATGTAGGCCTATTTGGAGTTTCCTTACAGCATACAGTTTTCAAAGGGTTTTTCCTAGTGCGATGTTGACCATCTCCATCCTCCACACAGAGAACGCAGATCTCAACCTCTCAGGAGACTCACAATCACAACTTGCCATTTTGGAATCCAACTCCTCGCTTTGCAGGACTTGGAAGAGAAAATCGATGTATCTGGCAGCAAGCTTCAGTGTTTGTATCTTGCTTAATTTGTCTGAGGGCAAAGTAGGAATGATTTTCTGCAGTGATTCAAACGCTTGGTTCAGAGACTGCGTCCTCTGCCTCTCCCGCCCGTTGGCCATGACCCTCTCCGTGTGGAGCTCTTCAGGGGACTGGGAGCTGGGGCTGGACCTTTTCCCTCCCTTCCCGGGGGTTGGACTATCTGAATCCTCCCTGTCTGTCCGACTCGATCTCCTTATTTTCCTCCCACCTCTCCTGGTTTGACTGTCCACTTCTCCCACGCTGTTACCGAGACTGTCCACAGGAGAGCCAGGAGAGCTGCAGCTCGACTCTCGGGTCTCCTCAGACATCCCCTCGGATGACGAGCAACCAATGACCTGACATTAAATCAACGGGTAATCCAGTCCTGGTTCCTTCTCTCTTTGCCCCACAGAATCCATACAAATGACCAGCGATGAACGCAAGAAATTTCTGATCATTGACAACTTTAGGGAGTTCTTATAGCGTACATTTAAAGAGCTTTAGGAAGCGATGGCCCACACATGATAGCTACAAGGGGTGGGGACCACCAGAACCATCACAAGGGGTGGGGGCCCCAAGAACCATCAATGGGTGGGGGCTACTTCGCAAGGTAACAAATTAGCCCACACGTTTTGTGCTCATGGAGTAGATAAAAATCAATATGAATATAATTTATTAGCCATTTTTCGGTGTAGTTATAGTTCACCAACATTTTCCTTCGTGAGCAGAATTAAACATATTGAAGGGTGTCTGATTATATTTATTTATTATTACATTATTTTTGACGAAAATAAAGCCTTGATGTGGCTTTTATGTTTCATAAATTATTTACTAATATCAGTCAATATTACAATCTTCCTTTTTAACAAACACGCTGCAGCTTTACACTCGACCACAGGATAGCATTGTTTTTCTCACAGGGGTATATTTACTGGTATAATAGATATGTTGATATATGCATCTGTTCATTTGTTTGCAAATTCCTTAGTTCCAGTATGGTGAAAACCTGCAAGATCCCACCTGATGCTATCCAATGGATTTTAATAATATATTTACATTCAAACATTATGTTTATATATAATTTGTCATATCCTTGTGGGGCTAGCAAATGGTGTGATTCTGATGAAGCTCAACATAAAGAAGGTTTTGAAAAGCCCTAGCCAAGTCGTAGGTTTCCTTTGACACAGCTTTGGCGCACAACTCTAAGCATTTTTTCAAACTGGCCAACTGAAGAAGGCATACTAAGTAGACTATAACAGTTACATCTATGAAGAAACATGCAGCTAAATTGTAAACTGAACATGTTTGAAAAACGTATTTTGTCCTTTAATTATATAGGAAACATTTTGACACAGCCAAACCGAGGCAATACACAGAGGAGCTTCCATCTCTCTCTGTGATATTTACCAGGATGTGTGATACAATATCTGTCTTGTTTATGAGGATGTTTATTTTGATTAGGTTGATGAAGCCTGCAGTCCAGGGGAGCGGTTAGGATCAGAGGTCAACACCACAGAACATCCACTTACAGCGGAGGCCTAGCAATAAAGCCTTGTTCTCAACCCGCCAGCCAACCACAGCGAACCAGGATGTTCTAAATGGGACCTATGTGTTACTCCTATCTTCATTTGTTTAACATTTAAGGGTCAAATCGAAGGTATTTATTCATTTATGAATTGTTGAATTGGGAATGCCCATCATTTAGCTGCATATGATTTATAAAACAATGCCATATGTGTATTGTGGTAACTCGGTACGGCAGAGGGGACTCACAGAAAGGACCAGGCAGGAAATTAGGGTCCAAAGCCTCAAACGGCGGTTTATTTCGCTCGGTAGCAAACAATCCAACAGGTTACACAAGCGCACGAGGTACATCAGAACAGGGGGTCGCTCAAGACGTGGTCTACGTGTCCGCCGTGCGGCTCACTCCACGGAGTCTGGTTCTTCGGTGTCGTCCTTTCTTCCACCCGACTGGCCCCCTTCTGTCTGTCGGTGGCCTCCTTTTAACAGCTGGGTGCCTCCTGCCCAGGTGTTCCTCGTTCTCCCGATTGCGGCTCTCGGGAGGTCGGGATTTGTCGCCGGCTGTTGGCCACCGGCGGTATATCCCGGCCTCGACTCTCCCGGCTAGGGGGCGTGGCAACGGGGGAATGCCACAGTATAGTAATATGAATAGGCCTACAACCTTTAAGCGTGCATAATGTCTTCTTCCTCATAAGCTTTCCAACCTTTTTCCAAGGTAAGGTTAGACCACTGTCCATGATGTTGATTTGATTGTGCATTATTATTAGATTTATGTTTTACCTTACCTTACAGGTTTTGCAAGAAATCTGTCTTACTTTGCAGCTATAGCAAAAAAAAAAATAGATGAACAAAATGTTGTTAAACTAAAGCCCTACCCTTTCATATAGAGAAGATGTTTTAATTATTGGAGAGCATGAAAAGACTAGCAAGAAGAGAATTTGATGTGCTTTTATTTGCTTTTACTTGGCATTCTCATACTGTAGCAGTCCCCCCTTGCTGTTGTTACTTTGAGGAAACATAGCTGCTTCTTAAGAATATGATGTCATCAGAGGATGCAGACTGGCGTTGACGTTTAATAAAGACAAGCCTGCCTTCATCAGTTTGCAGCATTCAGCTGAAATGGCTGGATAATATTAATCTTCTTCAATAAACACAAGAACAAACATTAGAAGCATAAGAAACAACATTTCCCCTGAATGCTGGACAATATTGCAAAACAATTGGAAAAAACATTGATAAATCTGTCAAAGCTAGTGTGTAGGAGTTTTGATAAATGTGTGTTTGTAATAAATGTATGTGTGTAATAAATGCTTGTGTATGTGGGTGTGTGTGTGTGTATAAGTAAGGAGAGAGCTCAAGGGGTTAGCTGATTGCAGAGGTGTGGATGAAAACATTTTTGTGGATATGTTCAGATGCAAAAGGAGAACTTTAAAAACAAAAGGCTTTGATGCCATGGCTTCTCAATATTCAATTAAGTACATTTAATTTGAAAAAGGCTTTGTAAACAAACATACACACACACACACACACACACACACTCAAGATAATACAATCGATCACACATATACACATCCCACAAAAACCCACATTCTGACCGACTGCCAGACCATCCAGACAAACAAACAAAACGAAAAGTACGAAAAAAAAACGAATGGTATAGAGAGCCTGACAGACAGACAAACAGACAGATAAACAACCAAACAGACAGACAGACATACAGTTAGATAACCAATAGACAGACATACAGATAGATGGCCAACCTGACTGACAGACAGACAGACAGACAGACAGACAGACAGACAGATAGATAACAACAGACTGACAGTCAGACAGACATACGGATAGATAACCAACCCGACAGACAGACAGACATACAGATAGATAATAACAGACAGATAGACAGATAGAATAATATATTTTAATAGTCATTATGCAGTAGAACCAATCAATGAAAATTGCTTATGCAGCCTCTAAAACAATGCTCGAACAAACAATCGCACAAAAATAGAATAAGAAACATAATAAAATACAGTATAAAAGACACAATTTAATAGTCAGAATAAGAAGACATTGTCTGGAGTTGCAGGCTTTGAAGGCCCTGTAATGCCTACCAGGCAACAGTTTGAACGTGAGGGGTGTGTTTCATCCTTCAAAATGTTGTTCATCCAGCGGAGGCAGCGGGTCTTAAAGATCCCATGGTATGAACATTTCACTCAATGAGGTTTTCTGACCTTAATATGAATTCCCCTAGTCTGCCTATGGTTCCCCAGTAGCTAAAAATGGTGTTAGGTGTAGAACGAGAATTTGCTATCCTGCTCTGCCTTTGAAAAAACAAAGCTCAGACGCGCCGATTTGGAATATTTCCCTGTATGTCGTCATACAGGGGAATGTTACCTCCACTTTCTCTGCTTTGTCCAATGAGCTACGACCTTGCGAGCGCCACATGTGTGTGTGAATACACACACTGTAACGCAAGTGCTGTACACTTCTTTGTTATTTGGATAAACGTTCTGCTGTTGGTGTTATGGCGCATACCACGTCGGGTTCTCTGACGTCTCTGGTATTTCCACAACGAGACTGTAGTGGGGGTTATCTCAGCCATGGTTGAGAAGGAATTGGGGGAAAGGAACTTTGGCTTTGTCTCCCTGAAGAACATGAACCGCGACATGGAAGAGAAAGGGAATGTTCCCCCCGATTGTTGCCGCGCTGCCCCGTTGCCTGCTGCAAGCTGCCGAGGCACCACGGCCGCGGGGCACCACGGCCGCTTTTCGCTGCCGATGCGGTGGTGCCTCGGCGCTGCCCGCTGCCCTCTGCCTGCTTCCCGCTGGAGGTGAGGCTCCGGCGGGAGACAATCGCAGTCAACAATCACAGGCAACAATCCTTTCCTCCTCCATGTCAAGGTTCAATCTACTTCAGATTGATGTGGAAGTGGAAGAACCAGAGACGTCGGAGAATCCGACGCAGTGTCGTTTGAGATTCATAACATCGTCTGGAGGCGCACACAGCTTTTGGCCTTGATAATATATATTATATGTAGGGCTGTCAAGCGATTAGAAAAAAGTATCTATCAATTAATTAAAGGCTCTGTGAGTAATTAATCTAAATTAATCACATACTTACATTTTTCCGGGAAAGTATTTCAAAATTATTTATTTCAAGTAAATTATGCCATCACTCTTTGAGTGATTCAATGAATAATATACATAATAGACTTTAAAGTTCAATGTCTCTTTTATTTAAAACATGTCTTTCATTAACATACGGTGCATTTTAAGATCAAATTAATTTCCATTTCCATCTCACTCAAGATTCAATGCATCTTAGTCGAGTATGGCTCGACGAGGCTGGCTGCTAGCGCCAGCTTCAGGGGCTGTGGCAGATCGTACCTGCGAGCTTGCCACCAAATGTTTTGCGTTGAGGTGATATTTAAGGGTTGATGAACTCCTGTGATAGGAGAATTCCTTACTACAGAGATTGCAGATAAAGGTGTTCCAATCTACAGCTCCGTCTGGGAGTTGTTTAAACTTGAATTTTCCATTCACGGGGCCGACCAGCGTCTTCTCGTCTGCCTCCAGTTTGTTCCAACGCAAATGACGCACCGGGTCAAAGGGCGCTATAGAAGCACGATTAATCAGCGTTCATTTCTTTAATGCGTTATTGTTTCTGTGAGAAATTAGCGCGTTCATTTGACAGCCCTAATTATATGATATAGGTATCTATGTATAATATCATATTATTTAGATATAGAGCTCCAGGACTACCGCCGGAGCACCCGGAGTGTTCTAGACGTATTTACAGATGACGGCCAAAGGCTGTGTGCGCCTCGCCATTGCGATACATCCACTGTAAAAAGAGCGCATGGTACCGTGGCTGTAAGCTGCTCAGGGCAACACCCCCACCCTCCTCTTTGACCCGCCTCTCTCCTCCTCATTTGCATTAAAGCTACAGACACCGAAACAGCGCGTTTGGGGAAAGCTTAATGTGCGACTCGCTCATAGTGGCTGTAATTCTGCACCATGGCTGAATTTCGGAAACGTCTTCAAATACTAGGGGCCCACTAATATCTATATTAAAGCATCCATAAAGTAGTATGCCATGGGACCATTAAAGATATCGTCCAGTGTGGGGGCATAGGGAGTCCGATGATTTGGGTGAGGGACTTGTCTTTTTCAGTAGAGTTGGCATACCATGCAGTGATACAGTATGTGATGACACTTTAAATTGAGCAGTGGTGAAAGTTTTTAGTTTTTTTAGGACAGCTTGCATTTTTTTAGTATCCTTAAAAAGTAGAGCCATCGGCCATCTTTTTACCATGGCCGTCGTGTTGGTCTACCATTTCAGGTCCTCTGTAATAAAGACCCCCAGGAACTTAAAGCAGGAGACCTTCTCCACTTAATGGCCCTCATTTATCAAACGAACGTAGAAATGAGCGCAAATCTGAACGCATGATTCATCTTACGATAGGACCCACGAGAGATTCACG
The DNA here is from genome assembly GCF_902167405.1 of Gadus morhua. Classification (NCBI taxonomy): domain Eukaryota; kingdom Metazoa; phylum Chordata; class Actinopteri; order Gadiformes; family Gadidae; genus Gadus; species Gadus morhua. Next base: position 26,789,951 of record NC_044060.1, on the reverse strand, counting down.
AAACTTTCGTATCACACCAATCCCAGCGTACGAAGGATCTTGGTGTTGATAAATACGGGCGTGTTACGTAATTAACACGCCCATATAAAAGCACGTCTTCAGAAGTCTCGCCCCTAACTTTTACGACATGGAGAAACGTCCAACGGTAAAAAAAAGAGGAATTTTTCCGAGACCGAAATGGAGACACTCGTGTCTTTGGTGGATGCGAACCGTCTGGTATTGTTTGGTAGCCTAAAAGCTGGCATTAAAGGCAAGCAAAAGAATGCTATATGGAAGGAAATAACTGTTGCAGTGAATAGTGTTTCCAATGTTCATCGGGCTATGGAAGAGGTTTGTTAATTAAATTAATTAAATAATAAATTAAATGTAAAATTTCTGTTATCCAGCTTAAAACATTTCACATATATGCTATTGTTTGCATTGTGTGAGAGTGATTTTATTCCGAATAAAGTGAAGAAAAAATGGTCCGACATGAAGCTCAGCACCAAAAAACGTGTTGCGGCTGTGAAGCGGGCCAAGCAAGAAACGGGAGGAGGCCGGGTGGACCCTAGCCTTGAACTGACGGCATTTGAGGAGCGAGTGGCTGGTCTCATCGGGTCTCCCTCCATTTCGGGCAGAAGTGGCGGAGGAGACACCGATGCACTCCAGACCAGTCATGGAAGTGGTAAAAAGGCCTTTGCGATTATTTAAAAAATATATATCTACAGCTTCCGTTCTACAAAGTAATGGCACAAATAATCTCATGATTGCTTTTTATTTTTAAAGATGAAATGCAAGCAGGTTCATCCAAAATGGGAACAGAGCCAAGCCCAGTTGAAGAAACGGAAGGGCCGCCGCCGCCTAAGGAGCCGGAACGTGTGTCTGACCGAATTGCTGGTCTGCACTCATCGGTCTGCAGAGGTCCTGGACAAACAAACAGAGATATGCAGGTCAATGGTGGACATCAATTACTCTCTGTTAGCGATTCATGAAACATTGAAACTAATCAATGAGAACTTGAAGAATAAATAAATTTGTTTGCTGTACTTTGATCTCCGTCTTGTTTTTAACCAAAAGATAAACTTATTGCTTACCCTTTAAATATTAGAAGAGCCGAATTAAATCCTCCCTTCGTCTTAGAGCTCGAGCATGTGGCGCCTGTGGCCAGGGATCTCTGGGCATCGGGTCATCTGGCTGCAGGTCGGCAAATGGCACCCCATTTGCCAGCGCAATATTATGCAGAACCCCACATGCTAAAATAATATTGCAGGTCTTTTCTGGGCTGTAGAGCAATGTTCCCCCCGCTGACCCGATGGACATCCACCTGCCCTTGAGTAGGCCTATACATCGCTCCACTGTTGCCCTTGTGCGCGTGTGAGCGCTGTTGAAGTTGCGCTCCTGATCCGTGTTCGGATGAGCCAGAGGTGTTAGGTACTCGTTAGTTTCTAGTCCCCATTTTTTGTGGGATGGAGGTGTACATTTGTGGCTAAAGGTGTGTAGACACAGCTGGCCTGTGGCCACGTTTTTGAAGTCGGGGGTCAAAAGGTCAAAAGGAGCCGGCACCACGCCGCTTATGAGATAACAAAAAGTTAATGTGTGTTTCTCTCATAACTTTTTGTCATTATTAAAGAGAGGCCTGATTCTCAGATATGCATGTTGGATGGCTAAGGTGTAGGTCTGGGAAGAACTTCAGGCCAAAATCTTGCAAGCGAGCCGCTGGGTGAGTTGCAAAGAGATGGAGCACTTGCTGAGTCATTTCCTGTAGTGCTGGAGCCACAGGTTGAAGCGTATGCGTCCTTTGAGACCCCCTTTGATATATAAGAGACCCTATACAGCTTACTTAATTGTTGTCGACTCAGTCACCTATTGCATCACTTCCTTTAGGGCTTCGGCCTCCTAATTGATCATTGTAGTAGGCTATAATTGAATGCCCTCTTTCATGATATATATATGATACCTCCACCACTGGGACGTGGCAACAATTCTCCAAATCCATATGGGGAGGGGGGGGATGCTTGTGGACAGTAGGGGTTTACCCTAGACATAAATAGGAAGTAAAATCAGGAGAAGGAATGACCTCTCACAAATATTTATGGAATAAATTGTTTCAAATAACCCTCCCTCGTTAAATCAATGAGCTTGGTGTTTTGCTTTCAAAAATTAGTTATAGAAGAAGTCTAGACTGCAGAAAATAAACACATCCAAGCTGCCTTTTAAGGATACCTTGGAATATCTGTCTATTTTTCAACCATCGGACCCTAGTTTACGACAAAAACAACCCAATTGATGGCAGCTCCTTTGCCGCGTGGTTTTTAGAGCCACGAGTATTAGAGGGAGCGGTCGATAGCAACCACCATAGCAACCATGACGGTCAAGTGACTGGATTCAGCCCCGTTGAAATAAATAGAATACCTCCCTACACACTCAGTAGATTAATGATATTTAAATTATTATGACCATGAAGTCTTTATTTGCATGGGTTTACATTTCGTTGTGTGGCATGAAAAAATCGGAGAAACACTCCCATTCAGAATGCATTGGTATAGACTTCGTTCTTTGGAGCACGGTTATTTTTATTTATTTATTTGTTTTCCGTTTTTGAGGAGTTGAGGATTTTCTGCAATAATCCAAAATCCAATGGAAAACCCGTTGGCTTTTTGTCAAGGGAACCGAGGGCGACGCTCACTTCCGGGTTTGATGACATACGTCATCCCTCTCCACCACTCTATACTGTAAAACACATGTTCAAGTTGAATGATAATGCATGAATTTATTCTTTATTCTGCCATAGTAACACGGTAAATAAATGGCAAAAATAGGCTGAGAACGAATTCGTATTTACGATATTGTAGCGACCCTGGGACAGTTAAATAGTTTGTGTGTTATGTGTTGCATTGTATTTCGTTGTCCGTTATGCAAGTTGTTCTGTGTGCATGTATTGTAATGTTCTTCTTGTCAATCAGTTTTGGGGCGAATCATTAGGTCAGCTTTGGAGGGCCTTGGAAGAACACGAGGGTGGGGGCCTGCACGTGAGTGAGACCGTGTTGGGGGTTGCCGCGGTAACCGGGGTTTGTTTTGGGTGGGATTTCTGCCGTTGGTTACGGGTTTCAGTGACCTGGTTTTGGTTCATTAAAAGTTCCTTCAATTACTAATGACTCGACATCGTTATGTCACCGCCGAGGTCATTACAATATGTTCAATAAAACGTAATCACGGACAAAATACGTTTCTTAGGGGATTATCACGCTTCCGGGTTCCGGTGGCGGGATTTGTCTTCGTTGTGCATGAACACTTCCGGCGCACTTCAACAATGGCTGAAACAAAGGCTAGATGTCACTGCTCTGTTCCACTTTGTACATCTAACAAACAACACCAACCCTACTTAAAGGTACGAACACACCAAACGCGTATCCTGCGTATGACGCGTATAAAATCGGCAATTTTTCCATAGGGAACCATTGGTTTACCCGCGTATGAGCTGCGTACACGCGTTACATGCGCTAAAGCAACATTTTACCCGCGTTATCCGCGTATGAGCCGCGTATATTTACGCGCGTATATAAACGCGCGTATATAAACGCGCGTATATAAACGCGCGTACATAAACGCGCGTACATATACGCGCGTACATATACGCGCGTACATATACGCGCGTACATATACGCGCGTACATATACGCGCGTACGCGAGGAGTTCAAAAAATTTAACTTTTTACGCTCATACGCATGACGATTAGCCGCGTTGCCCAATCAGTGTTGAGCTTGACCCGACGTCACTGGCAGAGAGTAGTGAGCTTGGACAGAAGCATACGGCCCACATCTTTCTTTATTCTGTGTGGAAATAGTAACATAGTTACGGCATTAAATGCTTTTATGGAAACATTTTTAGCGAGAAATGTGCATTTTACTTTCATAATGTTCGCTCGGTGAATGTGAAGGATGTTTGGTTTGATAGTTATGACGAAGAGGGAACGCTCCGTTCACTTGCATGGACAGAGTCTCTGGTTACTAAGCAACCTCAATGTCTTGGCGAACTATATATCTGCTGATCAACACTACGAATGCTGGAAACACACCAGACACACCATGTGAAGTTATTGAACCCGATTATTGTTATTTATATCCGAGATTATTTAATCTAACCCGATCTACACTCTATCACCCAAACACGGCGGCGTTTGGGTTTCCTACCTCGGACTCCAGCGCAGCCACGGCCGACAACTTTCTTTATTCTGTGTGGAAATAGTAACATAGTTACGCCATTAAATGCTTTTATGGAAACATTTTTAGCGAGAAATGTGCATTTTACTTTCATAATGTTCTCTCGGTGAATGTGAAAGATGTTTGGTTTGATAGTTATGACGAAGAGGGAACGCTCCGTTCACTTGCATGGACAGAGTCTCTGGTTACTTAGCAACCTCAACGTCTTGGCGGACTATATATCTGCTGATCAACACTACGAATGCTTGAAACACACCAGATACACCATGTGAAGTTATTTAACCCGATTATTGTTAATTATATCCGAGATTATTTAATCTAACCCGATCTAAACTCTATCACCCAAACACGGCGGTGTTTGGGTTTCCTACCTCGGACTCCAGCGCAGCCACGGCCGACAACTTTCTTTATTCTGTGTGGAAATAGTAATATAGTTACGCCATTAAATGCTTTTATGGAAACATTTTTAGCGAGAAATGTGCATTTTACTTTCATAATGTTCGCTCGGTAAATGTGAAGGATGTTTGGTTTGATAGTTATGACGAAGAGGGAACGCTCCGTTCACTTGCATGGACAGAGTCTCTGGTTACTAAGCAACCTCAACGTCTTGTTGGACTATATATCTGCTGATCAACACTACGAATGCTGGAAACACACCAGACACAATGTGTGAAGTTATTTAACCCGATTATTGTTATTTATATCCGAGATTATTTAATTTAACCCGATCTAAACTCTATCACCCAAACACGGCGGCGTTTGGGTTTCCTACCTCGGACTCCAGCGCAGCCACGGCCGACAACTTTCTTTATTCTGGGTGGAAATAGTAACATAGTTACGCCATTAAATGCGTCTATGGAAACATTTTTAGCGAGAAATGTGCATTTTACTTTCGTAATGTTCGCTCGGTGAATGTGAAGGATGTTTGGTTTGATAGTTATGACGAAGAGGGAACGCTCCGTTCACTTGCATGTGTAACCGGTCTGGCTCTGCGTTCTGTGTTGTGAAATGGAGTAGGACACAGGTACTTGGTGTGTCACTTTGGCCGAACTGTAGCGACAGTGGCGTATTTATTTCTGCATGAAATAAATGCACAAATAATGCAGCAGCATTAGTACACAGGACACTGCAGCACGTCAGTCTCCTCACAGCATTAAAACAACAAGTGAGCCTGGCCAGAAGTGCCTTACAATACATATATTCAAATATATGAAGTCACAAAAGTTCACAATACAGACACACAAATTCAAATCCACCTGAAAACTATACACCACCGGCTAATTAATATTTTATATTAAAATAAAGTACAACATGGGAGCAACATCAACATACCTGCATGAAATAAATGCACAAATAATGCAGCAGCATTAGTACACAGGACACTGCAGCACGTCAGTCTGAAATGGCGGGAAACGAACAATGAACAGGCTGCCGTCACTGTGTGTGTATCCTCAAGTGCTGCTATACAGTGCGCTAGCTAAATAGTTCGCTAAAACACTCAAAACTCTTGCAAAACAAATACACAGGAACACATGAACAACACCAACAAGCACAGAATCACACCATAACTCTATCTCACCGTTTACACTGGTTATTTTCTCATTAACAATTTTAGAACAGAAAGCTGCACAGAGCAGAGGAAAAACACTCACCTCCTCACAGCATTAAAACAACAAGTGAGGAATGGCGAGCGCAACGGAAGAAAATGACGTCACGATCGAAACTTCAAAATAAAATAACAAAAGCTCCCAAACGATCTATTTACAGAAAATATCACGCAATAAAAGTAATAAATAAAACATGAGGGAATTTTGGTGGAATGCATACATACATCTTATGTACCTGCTACATTCACCCCTCCTGAATTACACCAAAATCCTGAGCAGCTGCCAGGACATAACACTTACAGGGACAACCAATACTGGCTTACTGGCACGGGTTCACATAAAGATCTAATCTTCACATCCAGCTCAAAAGCTACCTGGGAAACAGGTTCAGAGAAATCAAAGGGCGTACAGGCCTTAGTCCCTCCTAGAATTGTCTGGTGCCGTGTACACCAAACCACCCGGCCTACCCAAGTCCCAAACCATAGTCGTAAGCATACATAAGCACACCGTCTTAGTGAGACACAGTGTAAAGCAAATACTCAAAACAACAGTGGAAAAGACACAAATCAACCCCTTTTGAACAGAACAGGGCAAAAAGAGTCCTCGATCTCTAACCAAATGAGGTAGTCATGTCACACGGCTTTTGAGCCATCGTTTCGATCAGACGGTTGACTTTCCCAACAACCCTGCCAACATGTGTCCTGACCACACCGTCTTCCTGCATAGGTGGTGCCTGGCCTACTCTGCCCCATACCCCAACCGGTGACATTGAGTCAGGGATAACTGCTGGGACATGGCCTGCGGCAACCATCGGCACTGTGTCTGATGTGTCAACTGCTGGCACTGTGACTGGGTGAAACGACTGGACACTACTCGCCTCAATCACTGACGCTGTATCTGGTGCAGCCGACTGTTCCGACCCCGCATCAGACGGATCATGCCCCGCATCAGACTGATCTTCATCCGCATCAGCTTCGCCACAGGACCGGAGGCTGGCAGCTTCCTCCGCCCCACTCAGAACCCATGCGCTTGCCCTATCCATCGAACCCTCCTCATTCAAAGAGTCGATGAGATCCTCCATGTGGGACTTGTCCTCAGAATCACCAAGACTGTCCAGCAGTCAGCAGATTCCACAGGTAGGAAGCTGATATCCATGATAAGGTTGCGATGTACCACCTTTGCGCTCCCCTTGTCATCTGCCAACTTGTAGATATGAGTCTGCGGTTTGCTGTCCATGACAGTATAAACAGTCGGTTCCCACTTATCTGCAAGTTTCTTCTTTCCCCTTTCGCCTTTATTGGCGAGCAGTACTCTATCTCCCACGTTCAGGTAAGTCCCCTTGACCCTTCGATTGTAACCTCTCGCTCGCTTGTCTTGCTCCTTGATGGCGTGCCTTTGAGCGATGCCTGCTGCCTCATGGAGGTGAGACATAAGCGATGTCCCATAGCTGCCGTAGTCAACAACCACTGGGTCGTGCAGGACCTGTTTGAACATCACATCAACAGGGAGTCTTGGGACCCGACCAAACATGAGGTAAAAAGGCGCGTACCCAGTTGTCTCATGCACCGTCGCATTGTATGCAAATGTCAGGGTCTGGATTTGCTGGGGCCACTTGGCCTTCTCTCTCAGCGGCAGCGAATGGAGCATATTCCCCAGAGTCCTGTTAAATCTCTCAGTTCCTCCGTTCCCCATGGGGTGATAAGCTGTAGTGTGCGACTTGGAGACTCCCGATAGCCGAAGCAACTCTGCAATGAGCTCACTCTCAAAGTTGGCTCCTTGATCTGTGTGGATGCGCTCTGGAAACCCATACACACAGAAAACATTGTCCCATAACTTCTTAGCAACCTGCTTCGCCTGTTGGTTTGTGCAGGGAAAGGCGTGGGCCAACTTTGTGAAATGATCTGTCAAGACAAGAACATCCACAGAGCGCTGCTTGCTATCTTCTGCACTCCAGAAATCCAAACACACCAGTTCCATAGGATTAGATGTCCTGATACTTTCAAGCGGAGCTCTGGCAGAAGGATCTGGTGTCTTGGCCAGGATGCACCTCTGACAGCACTTGACATAGCCTTTAATCTGACGCTCCATTCCAGGCCAAAAGAAGCGCTGTCTCGCGAGGTGAATTGTTCTCGCCTGCCCCTGATGACCGGCCAAGTCATGCACACCACGCAAGGCCTTCTCCACCAGGCTCCGGGGCAAGACAAACTGGTGTCTCTTCTGCTTGCTCATGGAATCCTTAGCGACTCTGTAGAGCACTCCGTCAACGACTTTAAGTCTCTCCCACTGTCTGATAAGGACCAAGGCACTTGAGTCCAAACCATCCCTCTCCCGCCTTGAGGGCCTCCTCCGCCGATTCAGAAATGGCATAACCGTAGAGATGCCAGGGTCAAGCTCTTGGTTTCGCTGGAGCTCTTCTACGGAGAAGGCAGGCAGCAGGTCTTGCCCTGGTGGAAGGAATTGCTGAACAGCCTGGATCAACCCTGTCGCCCTGGACTCTGCAGCCGCATCCCAGTTGTTGTGAGAATCAAGGACAGCTTCTACAATGCTGTCACAGAGAGTTGGGGGACAACAGGACTGAGTCGCAGTATCTTGTTCCGTCCCCATCGCCTGATACTGGACTTTTAAACGAAAGACATTCTGAACTCCATCTTCTCCAACCCCATCAGATTCGGCAAGCAGACGTTGTAGGACTCTGAGACAAGTCTACGCCCAGCAGTCTTCGCAAACGGGTCCCGGCTGAGAGCGTCAGCCACTATGTTCTTGGTTCCCGCAATGTGCTTTAGACTAAATGTGTAGGGAGCGAGCTTCGCAACCCATCGCTGTTCGCAGGCGTCGAGTTTTGGCTTAGTCATTATATATGTGAGTTGATTGTTGTCCGTCCATACTGTGAAGGAATTGCCCTTCAGCCAATGGCTGAATTTGTCACAGACACTCCACTTCAATGCCAGAAACTCGAGCCGATAAGCTGGGTAGTTCTTCTGAGAGCTGCTGAGGGTCTTACTCGCAAACGCTATGGGTCGTGCTTTACTTTCACCAGCAGGGACTTGTGACAACACTGCACCGAAGCCCATCCAAGGAGGCATCAGTCGACAGGATCAGAGGACGTGAAAAGTCAGGATGTGCAAAGACCGGCAAAGGCAATGTCACACTCTGGAATCCAGTCATCAGGCTTGAGTTTCCTGAATGTTCTTGCCTTCACATTCACTTTTTTCCTTCCTCTTCTCTTCTGCCCAGCAGTCAGAGCAAAGAGTGGCTTGGCAATGGAAGAGCAGTTGGGGATGAAGTGCTGGTAGAAGAAAACCATGCCCAAAAAGGATTTGATCCTCCGCACTGAAGGTGTACATCCGTCATCCTCCATAAGATCAGACCTCGACATACTGGATATGACATCCACCTTCGCAGGATCCACAGCCACCCCGTTTCCATCTATGATGTGACCCAGAAACTTGACAGACGATCGCATCAGATGACACTTCTTAGGACTCAACTTCAGGTTGTTCTCTCGCAGGCGCTGGAACACGCCCTCCAATCTCCGTAGAGCCTCCTCTTCAGTTGATGCGAAGACGAGCAAATCGTCTAAATAGCATAAAAGGCTGCTGAAGTTCAAATCCCCAAATATACTGAGCATCATGCGCATAAATGAGGCCGGACTATTGCACAGTCCCTGTGGCATCCTATTATACTCATGCAAGCCTAGCGGTGTGGTGAAGGCAGTGTATTTTTTGTCCTCTTCTGCCATGGGAATGTTGTAGAAACTGGACGTTAAATCCATTGTGCTGAAGTAGGTGTTCCCTCCCAAGGCAGCCAAGCAGTCCGACTGGTGTGGAAGGGGATGGGCGTCCTTGAGTGTTCTCGCATTCAACCACCGGAAATCGGTGCAGATCCTCAAGTTTCCATCCTTTTTCCATACCATCACTAGCGGTGATGCATAATCACTCACTGACTTCCGAATTATCCCTTGCTCCTCCATGTCTGTCAACACTTGACGTAGCTTCTGGTAGTGAGCAGGCGGTACTCTCCGGTAGGGGAGGCGGAATGGACGATCATCTGTTAGTCGAATGCGGTGGACAAAGCCCTTTGCCTCACCGCAATCCATTTCGTGCTTGGAAAAGACATCGTTGTAGCATTCGAGCAGCTGGACTAACTTCACAGCTCCTGCGGGGCTAGTCTGACAAGGCTGTATGTCAAGTTTGTCAAGGCCAACATCTCGCAATCTCTGTTCGAGACCTGAAGAACTGAGTGGTGTATGACGCTTGCCTGGAACAGCTGTGTCAATCTGGCTATAGCCTTGGAGGAGTTCAAAATCTTCCACAGCTATACAAGGGGACACATCTGCCAGCTTACAGTTCCTCTTCAGTGTGACTAGTCTATCAGACAGATTGGTGACCTTCATGGGGACCCACCTATCACCCCACAGAGGTGTCATGACACGGCCAACCATGATGTTACGTATCTTCACAATGTCCCTGGCTTTCCCCATTAATCTAGACAACATCTCCTGGTGCTGCTCTCCCAGCTCCACATGTCTTCTTCTCAAGTAGGTGAACATGAGCTCTTCCCACTCATGTACCGAAAGCTTGTCGGACCCATCCCCTCTGTACACAGGAGGCTCTCTCACATCGGACTGCATGACTAACTTCACACCAGTCAGGTTAAGTGTGGAGTCAACGAACGACTGGCCTGCACCTGAGTCCTCAACTCGTGCTTGAGCACCTTCATTCGCCTGACTCACTCCCTTCAACTGAGCTGATATAGACTGTCCTACTTGCTGGGCGATATGCGTGATGAGATCACTCAAAGCTGGGTCACTCCTGTCTGGGATGGCCGAAAGTGAAAGAGTAGGTCTGTGAGTAAGTGGTGTGTGACAAGGTAGATGGGTGGAGGTGAAAACTGAGGAAGCCACATTGTCTGGGACATCAACTCGACAGGTGGAGCTGAACGCTGGTGACCTCACGTCACCTGGACTTGCAACTGGAGAGTTAAAAACCCGTACCCCCCTCCCAAAAGAGTTCAATAGCTGTGTTCCCCTCCCAAAAGAGCTCAATAGCTGTGTTCCCCTCCCCAAATCAGCAACTGGAGAGGTGAACATCTGTGCCCCCCTCCCGGAAATAGAATCAATAGTACGAATAGCAGTCCCATTTTCAACATTGGAATCCATTTTTCTTAAGTAAAAAAAAAACAATGAAAATACTGACTCAATAAACCACGGAAAGTACTATATTCCTTTCCTTCATTTGACACTGTACATTTCTTTCCTTTATAAGAAAATGAAACAAAAAATAAATAAACCAAATCCCCCTAATGTCCTTGAACCGTGACAAAGTCACTCCAATGTAACCCTCTTAAGGAAACCTTTTTTTTCGTTCGTCGTTGTTCTGTCGTCCAACAACCTCCGGTGACCAAGCTGGTGTTGGTCCACGACGTCAATCCGGGTCACGGCACCAATGTAACCGGTCTGGCTCTGCGTTGTGTGTTGTGAAATGGAGTAGGACACAGGGACTTGGTGTGTCACTTTGGCCGAACTGTAGCGACAGCGGCGTATTTATTTCTGCATGAAATAAATGCACAAATAATGCAGCAGCATTAGTACACAGGACACTGCAGCACGTCAGTCTCTTCACAGCATTAAAACAACAAGTGAGCCTGGCCAGAAGTGCCTTACAATACATATATTCAAATATATGAAGTCACAAAAGTTCACAATACAGACACACAAATTCAAATCCACCTGAAAACTATACACCACCGGCTAATTAATATTTTATATTAAAATAAAGTACAACATGGGAGCAACATCAACATACCTGCATGAAATAAATGCACAAATAATGCAGCAGCATTAGTACACAGGACACTGCAGCACGTCAGTCTGAAATGGCGGGAAACGAACAATGAACAGGCTGCCGTCACTGTGTGTGTATCCTCAAGTGCTGCTATACAGTGCGCTAGCTAAATAGTTTGCTAAAACACTCAAAACTCTTGCAAAACAAATACACAGGAACACATGAACAACACCAACAAGCACAGAATCACACCATAACTCTATCTCACCGTTTACACTGGTTATTTTCTCATTAACAATTTTAGAACAGAAAGCTGCACAGAGCAGAGGAAAAACACTCACCTCCTCACAGCATTAAAACAACAAGTGAGGAATGGCGAGCGCAACGGAAGAAAATGACGTCACGATCGAAACTTCAAAATAAAATAACAAAAGCTCCCAAACGATCTATTTACAGAAAATATCACGAAATAAAAGTAATAAATAAAACATGAGGGAATTTTGGTGGAATGCATACATACATCTTATGTACCTGCTACACATGGACATGGACTCATCTAGGCGCGTAGGAGCGTAGGCGCGTAGCTGCGTAGGACCATTTTTGACACAAAATGGTCAAGCAACATTTTAGCTGCGTTACGCGCGTAAATCTTTACGCGGGTACGCGTTTGGTGTGTTCGTACCTTTAGTTTTCATGGATTCCCGACTGAATTGAGTCTAAGGAAGAAGTGGATTCAAGCGGTTCGCCGGGATGAAGGGCCAAACTTTAAAATAAAACAAGGTAGCACGTTTGTTTGTAGCCGGCACTTTAGTGAATCAGACTACAAACGCTACAGCTAGCAACCAACCGGGGTCACACCAAGCAACTGAAAATCGGGTCTGTACCCTCCCGTTTCCAGTGGAACAACTGGGGACTGCCAAGAAGGGGGTCTGTTTATAAAAGAGCATCAACTCGCTTAGGCCATGACGTTCACCCAGCCCTTCCTCTGGAGCAACCGCTGCCCTGTGAATAAGAGCCGATGGAGGAGATCGCAGCTTCGGTGGTGATGACAGAACATGATTTCGGTTATGCTCCTAAACCAGGTTTGTCAGTGTTTGTTAGTGTTCTGAAATATTGGCCTACTATTACCCCATACTGTTCTTAAACCACCTACCTGACAGGATGTGCTACCTATGGTTTAATCACAGAATGGGCTCTTAGTAGGTTATACCGAGGAGGTAGGTCAACTTTTCAGAACTCGGGCACAAAATGTTTAGTCTTATTAATGTCCCAGCATTTGACCAAACCACAATGTGAAAAGCTTCATCACAAGTACAAATGTTGCATTTTATATCTTACTTAATTAATTGTAAAGGTGAATATTGAGCTATAAAAAGCTAATTTTAAAAGCAATATTGAGCTACAAAAAGCAATTTCTTTAGAGGTCCAAACTGCTTCCAATATGCAAGTCACAGCCAAAATCTGGGTTAGAAGTTTTGATCTTTTTTCCTCATCTCATACAGGTGCACTGGATGCTGCTGCTGTACACATACAGTAATTGGAAGAAACAGTCAAGGAGCTGATGAGAGCTGTCACAGCTGAAAGTGGTTCAAGTGCCTTTTCACATATTATGTGTCTCAGACGAGGACATCCTTTTTTACACCAGATTCACGTCAAGAGATGTTTTTTGTGACTTCTGGGAGGTTATTCAACCATCTGCCTCCATGTTGGTTCATTGGTCGAAAGCTCAGAAAAAGAAACAAACATTTGAACCCATTTCTCCCAGTCCAACGTGTAGACTGCAACTGGTTGAGTTTTTTCTCTTCTGCTGCCGGGTTGCTGCAGGCCTGCAAGAGAAGGTTGTGTGTCCACTGTCTCCCATGTTGTTATACCGTGGGCCAACTACCGTTACCTGCTCCTTGGCTCCCTCCCCTGCTCCTTGGCTCGCTCCCCATCTGGATGAGTAAACAGCAAGTCAAGAATACCATGCCAAGCAAATTGGTGCAGTACAGTCCAGATGTTTGGGTAATCATCGACTGCACCTCGGTGCAGTCGATGATTACCCGAACGTCATCTTACAAGAACACAACAACCTTTAAGGCCTTGATTGGGATTGCCCCTTGTAATGCTGTGACTTTTGTGTCAAGTCTCTTCACCGGCTCCATCTCCGACCCAGAGCTGACTGAACGAAGTGGACTGCTGGATTTACTGGAGCCAGGAGATGGCTGCATGGCAGACAAGGGTTTCACCATCGAGAAGCCACTAGCTGATCGTGGGGCAACGCTGATTATACCACCCTTCAAGATGACGGGTAGGCATGAAAGGAATGAACATTTCAAATTAAAACTTTGACCCAAATGTGACCATTAAGATGTGTAGACAAATGTTTAAGATGGACTGAAGCACTCACAATAATATTACTAATTAATTTATCTCTAACCACTGCGCAGTTCACTGAAGAGGATGCTCTGAAAACACAAGCAATCGCTCGACTTCGAATCCTCGTAGAAAGAGCAATAGGCAGAGTCAAGGAATAACGCATCTAGGAACGCACTGTCCTCTCACCTTGTCTGCGACAGTCAATCAGCTGTGGACCGTCTGCTGTGTGATGACCAACTTCAAGGGACCACTTGATTTAAAAGGCTACATCCCTGTTGAATAGTGTTTCTACTCAAACATGTACCTATAAATATTAAATATAATATGTAAATATTAAAACGAGAGGCACTGAACATTTGGAGTGGTCTCTTCATTTTTTCCGGAGCTGTAATTTTGTACACTGAAAACATTGTATATATTGAATGACATGTATTTAATTGAATGAGAAGTCTTTCATCTATAATCAATTTTAAAGTCCAGTCAGTCCATCCTGAAAGTATTCAAAATAATGTTAATATATAATGTAGCAAATGATGTACTCAGAAAAAGGGAACGAATTAAATCCTTTTATTCTTTCAGTTCCTTTATTCATTCAGTTCATTTCACATTAATTTCACTTTCTGCTGAAGATACACATTCATATATGTACCAAAGAAGTACAAGTCTACCTTATTTTTCATCTCTTATCATTTCATCCCTCCAGACTGAGCTGACGCCAAACTGACGTTAGCATAAGCCAACCTACGTAGCGTAAGCTAGCTAGCAGACACTCACATTCGTAGTCGATATATTTCTCGAAAAATAAACAATCCCTTGTCCAGTTTGGAGCGGGCTGTTATGGAGTGTAGTTCGGTAAGTCTGTGAACTTCAGAAAACGTGATTTTGGGTACATTTACCAGGGATGTCGTGAAAGTGAACTGCCGGTCCTCCATCATCAGTTCGCCAGAGTGATGAGTGATTCACCGGATGTCACAGTGCACAATGAACACCGAATGTAGTACGTATCAGCGTGATTATCCCCCATTTTGATGAGAAAGGGTTGCTCTGTCAGTTGTCAAAAAAAGCGCACGGACGTGGCCTCTATAGCAACGACCTCAGCTACCCAACACTGATCAAAAAAACGATTGTTTCTCTCAATCAAAACACAAAACAGGACAAATGATGCCCATAAACTTAACCCATACATGTTTTGTAATTAACAAGGACACGTTGGTGTAGTTGTGTTGTGGAATGTCACAGATTTCACTGTAACTTCGCCGTTAATGTGCAGCCACCGGGTCTTCCGTTAGCCAATGGGATGAATGCTCATAGCTTCATATATTGCCGTGGAGGGATTACATTGCAATGAGTGGAAAACCCCCTGCGTCGAAAAAAGAAGCACATGGTCCTCCGTTAGCCAATGGGATGAATGCTCATAGCTTCATATATTGCCGTGGAGGGATTACATTGGAATGAGTGGAAAACCCCCTGCGTCGAAAAAAGAAGCGCAAGGTCCACCGTTAGCCAATGGGATGAATGCTCATAGCGTCTCTATGCGCAGCCGTCGGGTCCCCCGTGAAGGGGTTACATTGTAACGAGTTGAAAACCCCATGCGTCGAAAAAAGAAGCACAAGGCTAGGCCTACCCTTTTGCGTCAGAAACTGAAGCCAAAGTCACTGAACGTTCGTTAAAAATCGACGCGTTCGGAGTGAGAATGTGTTTAAGTGATTCCGTCAGATCAGCACGGATTTTGAGTCAAGCCCCCGCCGTGGTCAACTTTGGCACACACACAGATTGAAACGGGAATCTGTGTGTGTGTGCCACGGAATATCAGTGTCATTTACTTGCATTGGAGCAACTTCCGTGGAAACATCAAGGACAATTTAAGTGTTTCAGTGAGACCACCACGGGTTTTGAATTAATCCCCGTGGTCGACTCGCTCGTTGAAACGGGGATACGTGTGTGAGCCACGGAACATCAGTGTCATTAACTTGCATTGGAGCGAATTCCGTGGCCACATCACGGAAATCGGCGTGTTTCCGTGATGTGGCCACGGATTTCGAGTTAAGCGTCCGTAGTCATTACACGGATTCCTGTGAGACCAGGTTGGGTTTGCTTGTCATCACAAAACATGAATGAGCAAGGCCATTGAGTAGCCTACTGACAAAAACAAAACACCTTAGACCACTTTCCTTGATAATTGTGTACAAACTCCTCCACAAAAAACTTGTAACCCTTTGTCAGCCTGGACTGTGGTGTTGCTGAGTGTGTCTCCACAATCTTCTGCACATCTTCAAATCACAAATTGGGAAAACCCACCAGGGAAGTGGCGAAGAAACAATCAATTTTTGCATTGACAGCAATACAAAAATGACTTCGCCCGGTGTGACATCATTTCAGATTTTTGTGAGATAGGCCCATTGTCATTTCAGATATCCACAAAGACATTCCTCATAGGCGAAATGACGTCATTTTCGCCATTCATGTCTATGGGGTTTCTCATTGCAGATATCTACAATTCAGTTGCGGATATCCACTTTGTGAATTACCGATATCTGCAACTGAATTGTAGATATCTGTAATTCCAGTTTGAGATATCTACAATTTGATTCTGACTAGTCATAATTCCAGTTCAAGATATCTTTAATTCACCTCAATTCAAGATATCTACATGTCCCTTTTCAGATATCTTAAATTAAGTTTTGACTAGGCGAAATTACGTTGTAGATATCTCTAACTGGAGTTACGACTAGTCAAAATGACGTTGTAGATATCTATTATGAAGTTATAGATATCTTGAAAGGAATTTTGATTAGAGATATCTACAATTGTAGATATCTGTAACTTTCATTCCGCCTAGTCAAAATCTAATTACAGATATCTTGAACTTGAGTTTTGACTAGGCAAAATGACGTTTCAGATATCTGTAATGACAAATTATAGGACCGCCTCCCGCTTTAGGCGGGAGCGGAGCAGGTCGTTGTCGTTCAAATCATCATTCACTCGTTCAATTTCATGGCATTTTCTGATGTTTTTTTCAATGACAGACTGCTCCTTTCTCATAGAAATGAGGAAATGAACCAACTTCTTCTTTGACTGCTCCTTTCTCATAGAAACAAGGAAATTGACCAACTTCTTCTTTGATTATGGCGGCATGGGGAAATTACGTATTTCTGGATATCTAAAACTTCACGCCCAATAATTCGCACTCAAATGACGTTTGAGATATCTTTAACTTTCATTCTGCCTAGTCAAAACTGAATTACAGATATCTGCAATTGTCATTTAAGATGTGTGACGAGTTGAATGTCTTTTTCCGTGTTGTCATTGTAGATATCTGTAATTCAGTTTCGCCTAGTCAAAACTGAATTACAGATATCTCTATCCGTCGTTTCGACTAGTCACAATTACGTTACAGATATCTTCAATCAAAATTCCAACTATTCAAAATGTAATTACGACTAGTCAGAAAGAAGTTGTTGATATCTACAATGTTAATTCCGGATAGTCAAACTTAGTTAATAAATGACAATTCGGCTTGCCATAGCCCTGCGCAATGTTCAGCTGTCAGAAATGTGTTGTAATCACTTGTATTCCTCATAGCTCTCAGGCTGTGAGGAAATCAGCAGCCCGCGATCGCAGCTCCTTTGATGTGAACGCGCACAGAGCGCATAGTTCAGAGCCGGACAATGATGTCGTAGTAAAGCCCTCAGGTCTACTCTGCATGTATTAACTGTGGCTAAACATCAACTGCACTGAAGTCATCATAACTTCATAAGTTCTCATTTTCAAATGATTATGAATACTATTATTGTTATTTGAAGCCGTGTCAGTCTTGACTGTGGGTGGTGTGGTCCTCTGTGCCTGCTAGTGTCTATAATACAGTAATATTTTTTTGAATACAGTAATACCACTCAATATCTGGTTTCCTTGCGGAAACCAGATATTGAGTGGTAAATTCGTTTCGCTCAGTAAGAACCAAAAAACGAATAAACAAACTGAAATTTTGATTTTGTTTTTTATTGGACAAAACGAATAAACGGACGGAAATTTTGATTTTCATTTTCTTGTCAAAACGATTATTCCCAGAAAACTAAGTAATAAAACGTACCTTGCTCGATATCAACAACTTCTTTCTGACTAGTCGTAATTACATTTTGAATAGTTGGAATTTTCATTCAAGATATCTGTAAAGTCATTTTGCCTAGTCAAAACTCAAATTCAAGATATCTGTAATGTCATTTTACCTAGTCAAAACTCAAATTCAAGATATCTGTAATTCGATTTTGACTAGGCGGAATGAAAGTTACAGATATCAAAAATTTTAGATAACTCTAATCAAAATTCCTTTCAAGATATCTATAACTTGATAATAGATATCTACAATAAAATTATGACTATCCCTAACTCCAGTTTGAGATATCTACAACGTCATTTTGACTAGTCGTAACTCCAGTTAGAGATATCTACAACGTCATTTCGCCTAGTCAAAACTTAATTTAAGATATCTGAAAAGGGACATGTAGATATCTTGAATTGAGCTGAATTAAAGAAATCTTGAACTGGAATTATGACTAGTCAGAATGAACTTGTCGATATCTCAAACTGGAATTACAGATATCTACAATTCAGTTGCAGATATCCGTAATTTACAAAGTGGATATCCACAACTGAATTGTAGATATCTGCAATGAGAAACCCCATACACAGCAAAATCCAAAGTGTTAGATATTCAGTGTTGGAGTGAAGTGTAAAACATATAGGCTGGGTTGCACCAACATGGATTAACTCTTAAACTGGATTAATTCAAGGTTTAACTGTTAACCGTGTTGCACCAAACTTTAAACCTGGTTTAAACATAGTTTAATATTAATCCTGGTTATATTTAACCCTTTGGTAATCTCAGTTTAAACTCCATTTAAACTGAGATTAAATTTAAATCCGTTACACCAGCAATTTCAAACCTAGTTTAATCCCGGTTTAACAGTTATATTTAAACCACCTCTGGAGGAGGTTTATGTTAGGTTTATCGCTGTTTTCTTGACAACATGGCTGCATATCTTCGCTGGATGGCGTTAGAGGAAAGAGTTCCTCGCAGGAAAATTAGAGATAGGTTAAATCCAATGGAATTTTACGAAAATAGCGAGTTTTCACAGCGGTATAGATTCACCAAATAATCTGTCATATGCCTCAATGGGAAGGTTGGACCAGCTATCAAGCATCAAAGTCAGAGGACTTTCAGTTTCTGTCGCTGTATTCCTCTCTGCTGCGCCGTCATCGTCGTGGGTTAGGGAGGGGGTGAAATCTGCTGCGGGATCATATTAATGATTTTTTCCGATAGAGGGTCCGTAATCATTGGTGGTGGTTCTCCGCCAGTTTTAAACATCCCACTCCTCTCATCTGCCGCATCCTTTTTTGCCTTTGCCTTTAAGTTCTTCCAGCAGGCTTTCAGTTGTGACTTGTTCCTCACCTCCTTAATGCCAGTTGACCCATTGAAGCCTTCCGCTAACATGACCCAGGTCTCCTCCTTTTTTTTTTTTCCAGCGTAACGCTGTCAGTCCTTATATCCTCAATTATAATCCCAAAGTCCTCCATCAATTCCGACAGCAACATCTATTCAAATGTTGGAAAGTTCGATCCTCTTTGACGTGCCATCTCTTAATAAATGTAACAAGTGTTCACTGTCAGTGTCAAGTGTAAGTGTCAACTGTAACAGTTAAGGTAAATTAACGGTTAACTTTATTCAAAAAGTGAACCGTTGTTTTTTTTCACGATGTAGGCTAGAAAAAAGAAAAACCAGGATATAAAATTGTGGATTATATTGTGCAATTTGTTCACATTTCGCCGGGATCCATCATGGCAGACTGAACACAAACTAATCCTATTTTAATCCTTGTTTAAACTAGGTTAACTAATCCAGAGTTAAAACTAAGATGTGCAACGCATCTCGGATTAATTATAAACCAGTTTAAACCTAGATTTACTAACCCTAGATTAACCCTAAACCAGGATTAATTTAATCCATGTTGGTGCAACCCAGCCATAGAGTTGTTTCAACACTGGTTTAGTGTAATTTAACTACAAGAGAGTTATTCTTCAAAAAGAGTTGGTGTTAATACAGGGAGTCAAATTTATTCTGCAGAACACTCAGCAGTGTTGATTTAAAAATATAGTGTTACTCCAGAAGACAAACCATTGGTGGTTGTCTGAAAGAGGCGTGAGTCTAGCCAGATACACTCTTTTCTTTGGACTGGAAAATTATCAGACATCACTCAAACTCTGGCTAGGAACAACCATGTGTAAGTATGTCGAAGCAAATATGTCTATTTAATTCAAATGTATACCCAATAATGTGTATTTTACAAGAAGCTAAGGTTAACCATCAGTATTGGTTAGCTAGCATGAGCAAAACACGCTTAGCTAACAAAGCAGCAACATTATACAGTGAGGTGGCCGCTTCTCATTGGGAATCTATTGAAAAAAGGCGCTTGTGCTCGGAAAAAGGCGTTAGGTGGACACGTAATCATTTTCTTATGAAGAAAAGTATAAGCAACACACTGATTCGGCATGGCACCCGAAGCTTAATAACAATGCGCACAACAGTTATTTTTGTTTTAGAGCAAGTTAGATGCTTGTTTGCCACTCCATGCTGTATTAGGCTCCATGGTATTGGATTGGTATCACTGACCACTTAAAATGTCCTTAACAATAAGTTTAGTACAGTAATGTGATGTTGTGACTCGTTGTGCTATATTTATTTTATTATTTAGTTTATGAACCGGCATGTAACCTACATTTTGGAAGGATTATGTACTCTGGTAGCTCAGACCTTTTATTTTGAAGGAGGCTGGTTAGGATTTCCACTATCATATTTCCATCATATTCTTCTTCTTGCTTATATGTCGACCGAACGTTTTTATTAAATTGTTTAAATAAGTATATTGGGGTTCATGTTAAAGTTAGACACTTTTACATACAGGAGAATGATGGGGCTTATCGCATAAGTATCGAGCGCCTTTTATTTTACTGCACTTTTCGCGCTTCCGTTAGCTTTGCTTCCTCTCTGGGTCGGGACTCTTCGCGGTAAGCCACGTTTCCACTCTGCTCTCTGCACTTTTGTTGTTTTCTATTCAAACTATGAAGTCAAGGTTTTAAAAACACATGTAAGTGAGTTTATTGACATTTTTATGTACTGGGTTAGTGATTTCATCCATTTCCATGTATAAATCTGCTAATTAGAGAAGACGTGCATTGAGGACATTTAGCAGGGCCGCCAATGTGGCCATACAAGCTAGCGTGTGCACAGTCATGTCTGTTTACTAGCTAAGCTAGAAAAACGACATTCAGTGCATTAAGGGTGCACTCACACTAGGCCATCTGGCCATGGCTGTGGCCGTTTTCACACCTAACCGTGATCCAATCTGCCAGTGTGAGTGTGGCCAGTCTGGCCAGGCCAGGCCAACTTCGCCACTAGGGAGAGGTGTGCTGCTACGGTACGGGCCGCCACGTTACAGATGCTAATGAGCCGACACGCGCACACGCACGGCTACGCAACCTGAGCTGGATGACGTATAGCCCATGCGACGACCATGGACATAATAAAGGCGACGAGCCTTCTTTCCAATTAAACGGTAAACATGGCGTCAAGCGGTTCAACCAGAGCCCGTCTACGAAGAGCCTGGGCACTTCCTATACACCCCATTGTACCGATCTTGGTTGTAGTTCCATTAGACATCCACTGGGGGTGATCGCGGGCGAGTCCAGATTGAATGGGAGTCTATGGGGCTAGACGGCTAATTATGCCTCTTTCACCAGCTTGTCATTGAAATATCGCAAATTTTATTGTAGATTCCGCAAGTTCAATATAGATTATAGTTCAAAAGTCAAATGAATGAGTGCCTATGTCCTTTCGATTTCTTACAGTTTGGGCCGTTGTTGGCCATACACGCTAGCATTCTGCTAATGAATGCTGATTGCTCAGGGACGGACTTGCGACTGATTACGACCAGAGACCCCTCTTGACGGCATCTGAAGCTAAAGCACAATCAGAAACATGGTGTTAACTTCGACTTTCCGTCAAAGTTAATTTTTGCGTACTGTATTTATATTTTCCTGCAGGCCCTTTTATTTGTTAGATAGTATGTATGGTGAAAGTACATGGGCATAAATGGAATTGCTTCCATTTCTTGTGTTCAATGTTCAATGTGTTATATACATGGTAGGTACGGTATGACCACATTAAATAATACAGTCAATGTCCCGCGCAATATCATTTCATCTGTCATTGTCTATTTTTCGAAAATAAAGATAGTTTAAAAAAGAAATGCCTCGTAAATGTGCAATGATAAACTGCACTAACAGTGGAAACGGATGGTCCGTATTTTCGTTTCCCAAGGACAGAAAAAGGTAACGTTCTTGCTTGCTCCTGTATGAATGGTCCTAGGCTACCTGAGGCTGCACCTGGTAAGGAAAGTTGCGCTGGAGCCCGGGTAATATCGCACATGGCTTATTCAACAATTTAACAACTTACTTTTTAACAACTTCAACATCTGCTATTACAGTCGTTATTTTTTGTAGGACTTGGGCTAATGACCTTGCACAGAGGGAAAACCATCTACACCACTTGTCATTGATTTCTATGCATTCACTGATCTTTACAGATGGGTTTGTTTTAAGCCATTGAATATAATTGCTCTGCCCTGCAACACATTATAAGCTACACATGTTTGTTAAATGAGAAATATGGTCTGGGTCACATTGAAACAGTAACAGTTGTATAACAGTAATTATACAAACATTATACCAACATTGCAACAGGCAAGTTTATTCAAACATCACACTAACAAGAACACAATAAGAACAATAACTAATAGTAACTAATAAAAAAGAAAAGAAAAATGATTTAACAACACTGAACATACTGAACAGAGGCAGGGGAAAAGGACAGAGGAAGAAGTCTTGTCCGTTGTCACAGCATCAAGGTCCAAATGTAGAGATCAAGAAAGGAAGAGGCATGAGGAGGAGTACAACAGAACACTGCTCTCTAGAAGATTGTTTACTGATGTAAACTAAATTGATGCAGTCTTAAAATTATGATTCTAATCCAGGTTTCTATTTCAGGAGAAAGAAATGGCTCATAATCGTTACAAAAAAAAAAGCTTTATCATCGGCACTAGTGAGGATTAGAAAAAACACTCTCTGTAAGTAACATTATGTAAAACATTTGCGCATTTCATTTTTTTCATTAGCTCACTAAAACTCTGTAAGTAGTGTATTAAGCAAAAAAAAGCCTTACTTCCAACAGCTGGTGTTATCGTTTTTTTTGCATGTTTTTAACGCCTTTTTCATCAGAAGCTGAAGCACAATCGTTGCACTTCCGTCAAAGTTAATTTTTGCGTACTGTATTTATATTTTCCTGCAGGCCCTTTTATTTTTTATATAGTTATGTATGGTGAAAGTACATGGGCATAAATGGAATTTCTTCCATTCCTTGTGTTCAATGTTCAATGTGTTATATACATGGTAGGTACGGTATGATCACCTTAAATAATACAGTCAATGTCCCGCTCAATATCATTTCATCCGTCATTGTCTACTTTTCGAAAATAAAGATGGTTTAAAAAAGAAATGCCTCGTAAATGTGCAATGATAAACTGCTATTACAGTCAGGGGTTTTTTGTAGGACTTGGGCTAATGACCTTGCACAGAGGGAAAACCATCTACACCACTTGTCATTGATTTCTATGCATTCACTGATCTTTACAGATGGGTTTGTTTTAAGCCATTGAATATAATTGCTCTGCTCGGCAACACATTATAAGCTACACATGTTTGTTAAATGAGAAATATGGTCTGGGTCACATTGAAACAGTTGTATAACAGTAATTATACAAACATTATACCAACATTGCAACAGGCAAGTTTATTCAAACATCACACTAACAAGAACACAATAAGAACAGTAACTAATAGTAAAAAAAAAAAAAAAAAGAGAAACCACACTGAACATACAGAACAGAGATAAATAATAAATAGTCAATCAAAAAAGTTAGTTAAATAGTTAGTTAATAAATAGTTAGTTAAATAAGTTAGTTTCAATAAATATGTAAATAATAATAAACAATGTGTTAAATATAACAGAACATAAGTTATTTGTCCACCAAACGCTCCAATATTGAGAAAAACCTATCCATTCTTTCCCTGCTCTCCTGGGCTCTTCTCTCCTCTGCCTCCCTTTGTAGCCTCATGTCCTCTTTTATTAACTGGAACATGTCTTCCTCTCTGTCCCTCTTTATGGACCTTGGCTCTTGCTGTCTTCCCCCCTCCTGATCCTTGTCCTCCACCTCCTGATCCACCACTGCTGTACTTGCTGTACTTGGCCCTGGTGTGTTCTCAGGGATGGAGGCAATTAGGACAGGGGGGTTGGTGGAATGCCTCTGTCCCAATACCTTATCCATGGGGACAAACCAGGGCCAAGTTGCAGCAGTGGGTTTCCCACCTACCCCCTCTCCTGAACCTGGATACTTGCAATCCTAAGGCAGAGGAAATCAATCATGGCAGTTAACAACAACAGCAGTGTCGAAACAAATTTCAGCAAAAGTGTTTATTAACTTGCATGGTTAAAACGAATAATGTATATTTAAAATAACATGTACATACTTTATATATATTTTTTAAATGGTCCTATTCTTTCTTTGCATGCAGGGGAGTCACCTTCCCCTGCAGACCTATTTTCTCCAGAATTGTCCTAAACACAGAGACATTATTAATCAGAGAAAACAAGAGACACATTTATCAATTATGTTAATAGCCCATGTTAACAATAGGCCATTTATAATATATACATTTGACCATCTTGTAAAGGTTACATTTAAATTAGCCCTCATCCTATATGAAGCCCATAATAATAAGACAACCAGTAGAAGTCAAAACACCCTTTTTCTTTGTGTGTTTTTCTAGTGCTGTCTAGTACTGATGCGAGCTGTGACTTTTTTTGTCTTTCTTTCTTTAATAACCCAAAATAGGACATCGTAGTAAACGATTTCTGGGGATGTTGTATCTGTCCTGTTGTTTAATGAGGGCTAATTTAACTAACCTTTACAAGATGGTCAAATGTAGATATATATAAATGGCCTATAATAATTTTTATTAACTAACTTACGATATAAATAAACGATTGTTTCCTTACCCCCAAACCACACTTGCTGAGTATTTCACCCCGGTGAACAGCTCATCGTTCTCCCCCCTCAATTGAATAAATCGAGCAGTATGCTGCTGGCTCCCTAAACCAAAACCAAATGTTAGAATTAGTTTTGCTTTACACTACCAAACAAAAGCAGCTTAAATAACAAAATAACCAAGTTAACTGTGTAATCAATCCCAACGTCTGTAACGTTACGGTCTGAAAACCAGGGTCCACAACCTGTGTTCGCGTTGGTCCATTTATCTAACGTTACAGAATAGCAAATTATCTATATAATCGCCACAATTTCGGTAAATATAACTCTTTGGACCTCTTCAATTTGAAACTATAGGGCTTAACGGGTGTTCTTAGTTAACGTAAGGTAACGTCACTAACTGTAACGTTACCTTACTTATATTGCCTATTACTTTAATGAAAAAAGTTTTAAGGGCCCTTGTTTTTTTTAACCTTTGTATCGTTAAATACTCGAGTGACTAGAAACCAAATACTTACATTTAAATGCAAAACTCAAATCGCCATTCTCCGCCATCTCCATTGATTGAATGCGCAATGAATCTTGGGAGGGATACGATGAGTAGGGTCTGTCTGCGTCCTGCAAGACGGAGGCGTAACTTGTAGTGGGCGTAACTTGTAGTAGGAGGCGTAACTTGTACTAGGAGGCGTAACTTGTACTTTTCTAAATCGCGGTCCACGCGAGATCTACTCTTTTCGCGGGAAAAACAAAGCCTTGTAAATCATGGTTAACACGAGATCTTCCTTGAAGACGGATCTTCAGATATTCATGTCGGTAAGTAAAAAGCAGTTGATTAACAAGAATGTTTTTTTTTGTTTTTACAAGCTTAATGAACTCTAGAACTAGGGCAGACTACTTGTGGTTGTGATACTGTTTAACGTTCTTTATGAAAGGTTCGAACGCTTAGGCCTACTGTTTTAACGTTGGAAGAAACCCCAGCTTTCGCCACCTCGGTGAAGTTAGTTCGATGCACACGTTTGAGATGCACACTGAACAGTCACAAAATACTCTACTGTACAGGCTAGTAGATGTTGGTTGCTTCTTTCTGCCCCGAGTTTGCACAGTGCAACAGTGACGACGTACCTGAGAAATCCATGTATTGAAGACCGGCAAATATATATAAAATTAGGACTTGTAATGTGAACGCTATAATACGAAGGCTTTCTCATAACTATCCTCATGTTAGTGACATTGTTCTTGTCTTGTTTCTATCAGTAATATTTATTTTAATTCATTGTTTTCTATCTCATGCAGGACCTTGAAAACACGCAGTATGCGATCAATAACAATATGTAGGCCTATTCAATACAATTATTTGAATTATTAATCTGCTGTCTTTAATTCTTTGAATTATTTATCTGCAGTCTTTTTGTTAAAGGTATAAAGGGATTAAGTAGGCTAAACTTAAGCAGGTTCCCCACGTTAAACTGCTATATGCATTACATGTCATTGTACAATTGTAATAGGCTTCTTTTCTTAAATGCATATCAGGGATGTCAGTTTCATGTAAGGCTATGATTAAGCTAATCAAGAGCATCTCAAGATTAAGCTAATCAAGAGCATATTTTTAAATGAGCGGGTCGGGTGCATTCTTTTTATATAAGGCCTAATATTTGAGGTCCGAGTTGCGGTCATTTATGTACCCGCGCCCCACTCAAGCCCCCAGGAACACTGCATACTTCCGCAATCCACCAGTGCTCAGCGGCCAAGCCTGGTATTGCAGCTGTTTAAGCGGGCTGTGGACGGGTCCCTCAAATCATGGGACCCAGAAGTAGTTCTATTTCATGTAGGCTACACCATCTAGGCTTCGCCTTATGGGCTTGAAAATTCAAACTATGCACCTATCAGCGTGGGCACCGCCCACATTTCCCCACGGTATCGTGTCTATATAACGCGGTGTATACCGTCGCTCATCCTCCCTTTTCTTTCAGCACTTGTGCTTATCAGCGATAAGGATTGAGATACTACCGGAAGAAGATGACTTCTACAGCAGAACAAAGGATCTCCCAAGCCGGTGGCAGCGGCTCGGGAGAGGCCTCGGACAAACGGCCCTTTTCAGGGCCACCTGAGAGCGCTCCTGGGGCTAGGTCCTTCTCAGGACTCAGGACCTGGCACCGGGTGACGGGCACGTGGCGTGTTTTCGGTGCCTCTGCGCCGACCACGCCGCGGCTGCTATGGCGCCCTCCGTCTCCTGTGTCGCCTGCCGGGAGCTGCCTGAAGAGGGGGTCCTCTCCAGGCATCTTTATTTTTCCCCTGCGGTGGACCTGGCTGACGCCATTGACCTGTTCAGGGCCAGCCCTGACTACCACGATGGCGTCATCGACGCCGACGACGACGCCGTTTCCATGGACGACGTCTTCGACGACTCGGCGTCCGGTGTTTCCCGCTCCCGGGTTTCAACCGCCACCGCCGTGAAACGCGAGAGACCGCGCCGGATGGCCGATCTCTTCGGGGAGATCATGGGTGAGGCGGCGGCCATCAAAGGGATTCCGATGCCAGCCCCGCCTCTCGCCCCCATATCTGACGATATGCAGGGCGAGTGCTTTCGCACCCCATCTTCTACCCGACGGGTTACCCAGTGCCCCTTGTTCCCGCCTGTGCAGCACTTTTTCAGTGCTGCCGGTGGGGACCCTTCTACCCTGAAGGCCCCGGTGAAATCTTACACGGATTTCACCAATGTGGAGGGGTGGGCCGATACTCAGGCGAGGGGGATCCCTTGCCTGGAGCCTCCCCTGGCAGCGCTTCTCTGTCCAGGCGCCGAATGCCGCCCTAACGAAAAGCCGCTGCCCCTCGACCGCCTCCAAAAGCAGACTGTCGGCCTAACGGACAAGGTGTTCGTTTGTGCCTCTCAATCCGCGGCGGCGGTCAACAACATCACCCTGCTCTCCTCCGCCATGGTCTCCTTGTCGGCTGACAGGGAGGCCTACGGCCCGGAGGAAGCCGCAAGATGGCTGGCGGTTTCCCGCTTTTCCAGCGCCATCCTCCAGCTATGCCAGCCGATAGCCGCTTCGGCTGGCCGGCATATGGCGTGGGCGACAATGATTCAACGAGTCATATGGCTCTCCCACACTGCGGTGCCGGAACGGGAGCGGGCCAGCCTGGTCCAGGGTCCACTAGCGCCTGATGGCCTATTTGGTCCCCGGTTCTCCGAGGTTCTCGCGCACCAGCAGTCTGTCCGTGAGAATCGTTCCCGGTTCGGGGCGATTTTCACTGGCTCCTCCCACCAGCAGGCTGGGAGGAAGCGGAGTCCAGGCCGGTCCCAGTGTTCCAGGGGACCGCCTCCGACTCCAGCCCCGGTGCCGCAGCAGCAGCAGCCGCAGCCGCCGCCACCGCAGACGGGTAGAGCAGCGCCACGGACCGGGAAGTTCCGGAAGCTGGCTCCGACTTTTTCCTTCCCAAATAATAATAAAGAAAAAAGTAAAGACCGTTCGGCCGAACGGCAGTACATGGTACCTAAAGAGCGATATTCCTTAGGCCAACGCTTGTGGTGCGTTCCTCCATGTTGCCTCTTTCCCCCCCTCAGCCCGGTGGCTGTAGGGTGGCGGTCGGACGGCGTGTTCACATGGCCTCTGGTTCACCTGCTTCGAAGAAGCGGCGTCCCTTGGAGCCTCGTGGACGGATCAGAGACTCGTTGCACGAGCCCGTGGATACCGCCGCTTGTACCGGTCTCCTGGTTCTCCACATTATAGGTGAGGAGACGGGTCCGCGCGCTGTGGCTACAGCCTGCGAACAGCGCATGCGCACAGGTGCGGCGGCCGGACGGCTCACTCCCTGTTCAGCGGGCACGGGCGCGACGTCTAGACAGCTCGTTGTTTTACAGCGGCTGGTTCTGGTACGTCTCCTACACTCGCAGAGCCTCCTACCCTCCCGAGCACGGCTCTGGCAGCAGAGGTGGCACGTCTCTTGGTAAAGGGGGCCATCACTGTCATTCCCCCCCACGAGTCTCACCTAGGGTTTTATTCCCGCTACTTCCTGGTTTCCAAGAGACCTATGCTGGATCTTCGCGTGTTCAACAGATTCGTTGCCACGAGGAAGTTCAGAATGCTCACTGTCGGAGCGTTGTTCCGGTGTGTGAGAGAGGAAGATTGGTTCACATCCCTGGTTCTCAAGGATGCTTACTTCCACGTCCCTGTTCGGCAGGCGCACAGGAAGTTTCTCCGCTTTGCCTTTATGGGGATGGCGTACGAGTACCAGTGTCTGCCGTTCGGCTACCTTCTCGAGGTGTGTGGAGACGGCGTTGGAACCGCTCAGGCGTCAGGGAAAGAGGATTCTCTTCTACCTAGACGACCTGCTTATTCTGAGCAACTCAGAAGAGGCCGCGAGAAGGGACACCATGTTGGTGATAAACCATCTCTCCTTCCTGGGTTTTGCCATCAACTGGGAGAAGAGCTCCCCGCTCCCCAGCCGGCAGAGCCCCAAGTCTACTTGGGGCTTTGCCTAGACTTTGCCTAGACTCAGCCACCATGACTGCGATGCTTTCGCCTCCTCGGCGAGACGCCATCCTGCCGGCGCTCTCCCGTTTTCGCGTTCGCAGAAACGTGACCGCACTGTCCACCATGCGCCTGTTAGGGCTGATGGCAGCTGCCCACCCCGTGGTCCCCCTGGGTCTGCTTTTTATGCGCAGACTCTAGCGGTGGTTTGCTCGCCAACGGTTAGACCCCAGGCGACACAAGCTCAGGGTGCTCCTCGTTCCCCGTTCGGTGTCGCCAGACCTGGAATATTGGAAAAGACCCTCCGCCCTTCTCAGGGGTGTTCCCCTGGGCAGGGTGGCGTCCTACGTAGTGGTCTTCACGGACGCCTCGTTGACGGGTTGGGGAGGAACGTGCCTCTCTCACTCGGTCGGAGACGAGTGGCGCACGCCCCCTACAGCACACATAAATGTGTTGGAGCTCGACGCTGTGAGGAAAGTGCTGTTGCATTTCTTTCACCTGGTGCGCGGCCGCCACGTTCTGATCAGGACAGACAGCGTGTCGGCGGCGGCGTACATCAACAGACAGGGGGGAGTCCGCTCCCCTGCTCTCCACCGAAAGGCGGTCGAGCTCTGGCTTTGGGCTCATCAGTATCTCCTCAGTCTGAGAGCCCTGCATATCGCGGGCGCTCAGAACTTTGGGGCGGACCTCATGTCTCGAGGCGGTCCCCGCCGAGACGAGAGGCGGTTACATCCTGACATTGTCAGACTGATCTGGCAGAGGTTCGGGACAGCGCAGGTGGACCTCTTCGCGTCCAGGGAGAACACGCACTGCAGGTGGTGGTTCTCCCTCAGCCCTCGGGATCTTCCCCCGTTGGGGGAAGATGCGTTGGCACACACACCTTGGCCTGCGTTTCCCCCGCTCCAGCTGATCCTTCCTCTTCTGGAACGGGTCAGACAGGAGAGACTGTCCCTGATAATAGTGGCCCCGGAGAACCGTTCAGCTCTAGTTTCCAGAGCTGGCCGCGCTCTCACGGTCAGCGCCGTGGCCAGTACCGTTCAGGCCGGAATAGGTTTTCACAGGCCCACGGGACGGTGCACCACCCGCCCGATGTCTCGGGACAGCTGTTGGTTTGGCTCCTGAGAGGTTGATCCTGCAGGGCAAAGGTTTGCCTGAGACGGTTATCAACACTATTCAGAACGCTCGTGCGCCTTCTACTTCTTCCCTCCCTAGGCGAAGTGGTGCGCCTTCTCTAATTGGTGTGAGAGGAACCACGCTGTCCCATCTCAATGCGAGGTGGGAAGCGTGCTTTCGTTTCTGCAAAACTTATTGGAAAAAGGTTTGGCCTTCTCCACTATCTAGGTCTATGCGGCAGCCGTTTCGGCTAGCCATGCAGGCTGTGATGGTGGACCGATCTTCAGCCATCCACTGGTCAAGAGATTCTTGCGTGGGGCTTGACGGGTTAGGCCTGTTTCAAGAACAGGTGTATTACAGTATCATTTTATATTATTGTTAATAGTCTAACATTTCAGCGTTGGTATTTAATTTTTCATTAGCTTGTTTAGCTACCTATGTATGACAGTTAACAATGTCGGTGTATTACAATTATTTATGTGTGTAGGCCACTCCAACTTCGTTGCTGGTTGAAATGTAACCATTTATTTGTACATAAGTTATTGATTGCATTTTTTGTAAATAGTTAGTTGGAAGGAATCTGTTTCTTAAGCAGTGTGACACTTGGAGCTTGCATGACGGAGCACAAGTTGGCACAAAGCACTCAAAACTGCAAAAAGACATTGTTCAGTTGTAGACTTGGAGCTTACATAACGGAGCACAAGGCATAGTTTAATAGTGCATTTCTTTTTGAACATCACATCCGATCAATGACCTCTGTAATTTTAGTACATTTAAATGTATGCCCATCACTAACTGAGCTTAGTTTTATCTATTATTACTTTTATTTTCTTCCATTTTCTTAATGTTATGTGTATTTCGTTTTTAAGATAAAACAGGAGAAACCCAAACATATCATATGGTCTCGTATTTTGTAAATGTTTCATGTATTTATGTTTTTTTTAACATGTTGTGACTGTCTGAGTTTGATGTGGGGTCTATGGTCTCGTAGTTATGTACATGTTTCATGTATTTATGTGTTTTTTTCATGTTGTGACTGAGTTTTTGATGTGAGTCTTTGTTATATGTTCCCACTCTTGGCCTGCACCTTGACGTGGTGAGTGGGCTTTAAACTAAGACTTAGTTTTATTTTTTTGTTTGTTATTGATTGTCAGTCTATCTTATTAATGATACAAGGCCTTAACTAAACCCCTTCTCTTCTGTTTGCAGAAACTGGAAACATCAGAGTATATTTTATCTTAAGTTAGAAAATCTTTGTTTCCTCATCAGATCCCAGTCCATTATGCCCCCCTACTTGTCTGCCGTGCCACCATCATGCCTCATGCATCACTTCTCAGCGCCCTGCCCAGCTGCATCTTATTCCGTTACTCCAGCTCTTTCCCATAAGTGACAAACACGCCTCACCCAAGTGTTTTTAATATTTTATTAATTATGCATGTAAGGTGTGCTTAAGTGGCCTGAAAGGTGCCCATCAATAAAATGCTTATTAATATAACATTATGGCTCCATCAAAAGCAAAGCACACCTGCCATTTACAGTTATCATTTATACTATCCTAGACATCTTTAATCTTATTTACATAGGCCTACAGTAGGCCTGATTTCCTCTGAATGTTTAAATAAAAAAATTCCCTGTCCATGTCAGATCCCTGTCCATCATACTCCTGTTGTTGTCTTCCTGCACACCTGACTGCCTCTGTCACGTTAAAATTGTACCGGGGGCGAAAATTGTACCGGCCTACGTCATCGTTTGTTTACATCCTGACGACCTGCCCGGCAACAGACGACGCGATGCAGAAAACATGTTTCCAAACGACGAAATAACATAATACAGATAGCGGATCGCCATCTGTATTATGATACATAGCGATAACACTTGTTTTTACTTTATATTTGTATTGTATTTAATTGTTTAGTCGAAACAATAAAAAAATGTGCCCGCGAAACGGGCGATCGCGTCAAATGACAAATGTTTTGCCCGCGAAACGGGCGATCGCGTCAAATGACGTAGGAGGGTTCTTGAAACATAATACAGATAACGGATCGCTAGATAACACTTGATTTTACTTTATATTTGTATTGTATTGAATTGTTTAATCGAATTTAGCTAGTAAACTGAGTGTTTTAAGCAGGTTTCATAGTCTAGAATGTTCAAGAACCTTCCTACGTGATTTGACGCGTCATTTGACGCGATCGCCCGTTTTGCGGGCAATTTTTTTTATTGTTTCGATTAAACAATTAAATACAATACAAATATAAAGTAAAAACAAGTGTTATCGCTATCTATCATAATACAGATAGCGATCCGCTATCTGTATTATGTTATTTCGTCGTTTGGAAACATGTTTTCTGCATCGCGTCGTCTGTTGCCGGGCAGGTTGTCAGGATGTAAACAAACGATGACGTAGGCCGGTACAATTTTCGCCCCCGGTACAATTTTAACGTGACACCTCCTCCATCGATTGCGGCCACAGCCCTCTCCCTGTACAATATTTCATGTTAAATACATTTCAGGATCAAGTTTGAGATTCAGTTTCAGTATTACTTGTTTTTGAAACCTGACGTGGGGCTGGCACCGCCACCATCATATCTGTCTCATTTATTGCACCCACACATAATTGGTCCATGATACCATGTGGGGTAATTTCAGACTCCTTTGCTTCCCAACACCTTGTGAGTTCCCCTGGTACACCAGCTGATAGGTCTGTGTATATATTGGGCATTTGATTCTCGTTTCAGAAACCGAAATATATTAAAAAACGAGTGGTAATTATTTCTGTTTTAACATTCAAAAAGGTATATACAAGGTGCTTTTCTTATAAAGTCAAAAAGGGGTAAACTAATCTAAAATAATAATTGTTAAACATATAGAGAATCATCGGGGGATTGCTTCCATGGTCGGTAAACAATGCGACTGCTATCGCTCAGACCTCTCGCTTATGATGCTACAATGCTAACAATGCTAAAAAACAAGAATATTTCTGCTTCCGGTACGTCATGAAGTAGGGCGTAGCCATAGACCCATGATGCAGAAGCATATCTCTCCTTGATGTTGCCCTGCGCCATTGAGCAGTTTACATAGGAATGAATAGGCGCCATTTTTGAATCCATTGTCCATTTTATAATATGTCCATGGCCCCACTGCTACATAGAGATCACTTCCGCGATTTAGAAAAGTACTACACACGTCTCCGACGACAAGTTACGCCTCCGACTACATGTTATGCCTCCTACTACAAGTTACGCCTCCTCCGACTACAAGTTACGCCTCCTACTACAAGTTACGCCTCCGTCTTGCAGGACGCATACAGATACTATCGGATACGTTGGGCCGTGAAGGATCTTGGGATACGTTGGGCCGTGTGCCGTGTTCCAATACCTGTACTGTCCGTACTTACTAGCCAAATTATAAATGAAAAATTAACGTAGTAGATAGTATGGATAGTATACTTCCTTTAAGTATACTCATGGGAGTACGGGTATTGGAACACGGCACATATATATATATGGTCCATGTAGCGGACGCTTGGTGATGAAGTGTGACGAATGGTGACGTATGTACGACGTAAGAGCCTACCGTGGCCAGGCCACAGTTGCGACGGCCAACGGCCACGGCCAGATGGCCCAGTGTGAGTGAAGGCCAGAGAACTATGGGGCCAGTTGAGCACGGTTAGGTGTGAAAACGGCCAACGGCCAGATGGCCTAGTGTGAGTGCACCCTTACATGGGACAGCTAGATCGGATTAAGCCTGTACGTTCACACCAAAAGCTGTAAAGCGTTTTGAGCGATAAACTATGGCGACACATTAGTGCCATAAAGCACTCATGTGATAAAACATGCATTCGGGCGTATTATATCATATCACACGCGTAGATATTAATTGCGAGCGCGCAAATTATCTCTGCGCACGCGCGCACTCAGAGCGCTGCTCCCCGAGCGAGGAAAACAGCTCCTCGAGAGCATTACCTTGTTGCAAGCGAGAGCGGGAAATAACTTTGGTCGCAGAAAACAGCCTCAGCCTCTCGTGAATGATGTCCTGCTCTTGCGCGCAAATTTAGTTTTAGCACTATGGGGAGGGAACCAAGGCAGGGGGGGCCGTTGGCCGTTTCTGAAGCGCGATATTTGATTGACAGCCCTCCTCAGCCCTCCTCTCATTCAATTCTGAATTGTACAGTAAATGGCTGAAACGATAGTAACGTATTGTAACTCTAGATTCTATGAGTGTAGGCGCAGCCTTTTAAGGCTATCGCTATTGGGTTATCCCTAGGCGTGAGCCGTAGCACTGAAACATTTCGCAGATATACTCGGGCGCCGGCGGACGTTCTGCTCCCAATAAACTGCTTTTCTTCAGCTATTTAAAGGACAATGAGGCCGACACTTAAATGGCTGTGCGATTGCCTACTTTTACTTAAAGAAGTAAAAGTAGGCAATCAAATAACTATCCCTGTGATCAGCCCCATACTCAAAGAATCTAGAGTTACAACTATCGTTTCAGCCATTTACTGTACAATTCAGAATTGAATGAGAGGAGGGCTGAGGAGGGCTGTCAATCAAATATCGCGCTTCAGAAACGACCAATCATAGGAAAGCCCGCCCTGCCTTGGTTCCCTCCCCATAGTGCCAAAACTAAATTTGCGCGCGAGAGCAGAACATCATTTGTGAGAGCAGAACATCATACGCGAGAGGCTGAGGCTGTTTTGTGCGACCAAAGTTATTTCCCGCTCTCGCTTGCAACGAGGTAATGCTCTCGAGGAGCTGTTTTCCTCGCTCGGGGAGCAGCGCTCTGAGTGTGCGCGCGCGCAGAGATAATTTGCGCGCTCGCAATTAATATCTACGCATGTGATATAATATAATACGCCCGAATGCATGTTTTATCACATGAGTGCTTTATGGCACTAATGTGTCGCCATACGCCCATTCAATTTCTATTAGACATGAGCGATAAAGCGTTAGATTCTTTCTCCGATAATGACTCTGCAGGTAAACGCACTGATTGTCTGTTGCCACCCAGTGGCATAATAAAGGCAATAAAAAAAGAAAATTTGACTGAAAAAGGTGTGGACTATTCATGAATGTACTTTGTTTTTAAGGACATAATGTTGGTCAAGGTGAGATTTGGTGGCTGTCAGAAGTAGGTTAAGGTGGCAGAGACTGAAGAAGGCTATGAAGACTACAGTTTGTTTCTTCAGAAAGGTTGGTATTACTTTTTTCACACAGCAGTGATTGTTGGAGTAAACTAATAAGTTGCTCAAATGTTAGTTCATGCTATAATGTGATTAGATTTTAATTTGGTTACATTGCCCCATCCATCAATTGTTGTTTATTGACCAATTGTAATCATGTTTTATGAAAAAGTTAAAATGCAATTGGTATATCTAAAATGTAGAGTAAGAAAAACCTCATGTCTCTACAAATATATTTTTTGAGAATGTCCATTTTAGAAACAATAAGGAATAAGGTGTGTGCTTGTCACAGACCCTTGTTCCATAGTCAAAAGCCATTTAATTATTGTGGTCTCCTATTGCACACCTCTCAGAATTTTCTCATTGTAAATAATTATAATAAAAGTGTCAATAAAAGAAGTATACAAAGGACCATTTTTCTAAATCTTATATTCTCTCAGTAATATGAAAGTTCGGTCTTCCACTAGAGACTGAGTTACACTTGACAGATTATACAGGGACAGAGGTGGATGCAGATGTATTTGAGGACCTTTTACAAACAGGGGACCTTACCATAAATGTGTCCACAGAAAAGTCTACTGGTAAGACTTAGACTCTTGTTAGGGAAAAATAAGGATCATTAACCAGATGTACTGTAATAGTATGTATTGTGAAGGTATGTTTGTTTCAGTCAGCTAACCTGTTGGGACTTTTTAGTTATAGAGAGTTTGTCTGACAAGCCAAAGAATTTGTTAAGGGGCCTTAAACAATATTTTTACTCAATTGTGTGTGTATTTCTTGTAACTGTCTTACAGTTGTGCTTCATCAAGATCTATTGGATGTTTCATCGGAGTCGCTTGTGTCAGACACCTCATCCTCTGTGTGTTCAGATTCATCTGATGCAACAATCATTCCTGAGAAAGATAGTGGATTGAAAAGGACCCACGCCGTTCGGGAATCAGCAGAGGCGGTATGTAAATTAACTTTTTTAATGTATGAAGTTAGTTATTAATCCTAAACATAGACATTGTGCTGTGGTCTTGTTGCAGGGGAGGTTACAATTAAAATGTTCTTCTTTGTCTTTAGATTGTGAGAGATATACTTCAGTCCAAGCCAGGGGGAGAAAAGGTGTTGCATGAACATGACAAAACTAAGACATTGACGGATGGTACACGGCGACAGATGGTAAACCTACTGGTGGCTGACATGGTTGAAGTTCATGGGTAAGCATGTCATGCAGGGCTCCAGACTATCTTTCTCCTTTGGTGCACTGGTGCGCCAACATTTTTTATTTGGGTGCACCAGCACATATTTATGGTGCACCCAAGTTGTGAGTTGTTGAGGGGGGGGGATTGGGGATTGGGCTATGCGGGTTTGTTTACCGGCGTTGCTATGGATACTGGTCTTGCGTGTTCCAACGGTTTATTAGGTTTCTAATAAATCGCTGTCTAATCAATACTTCATTCACGGCCTCTTCCGTGGTCATTACAATATTATGAAAAGACTGCTCTGTAAAAAAAAAAAGAATTATACCTGATCAATTTTCAGTCGCACCGGTGCGCCCAAATAAAATATTTGGTCGCACTACCCCGAATCTAGGCGCATGTGCACCCAAATTAGGCGCACTCTGCAGCCCTATCATGTTCTCTCTAGTGCTCATCATGTCTCTACAAATAATATATATTTAGAGGATGTAGGTGTACATTTTAGAAACAATCAGGAATAAGGTGTGTTTTCCTCAAAGAACCTTGTTCCATAGTTAAAAGCAATTTAATTATTGTGGTCTCCTATTTCAGTAATATAATAAAATTGGCTTTTCTGTACAAAACAAATCTGTCTGAATAATCAAACAAACACAAGAATTGTTAGAAAATAAAACTGAAGCAAAATAACTAGAGGGGAAAAAGTAATCTCTACAGCAAAACTTATTCAATTGAAACAACCCTGAAAAAAATAAAACTGCATGTTAGAGGTTGTGAATAGCTGGTAGTACAATCACAGGACTGACGGGCGAAAATATGATCAGTGAGATAGTAACAAAAGGGAGCTGTAAACAAAATGACATAGTATCAAAAAAGAAATAAGCACAGGACTAACAGTTGATGATTACACACATTTGTTTGCATTTTAAGTTTACTTTTGAGTTTAACCTCTGCTTTAGTGTGTTTTGTTATCTCATATTCTTATTTTAGTTGGACATTTAAGATACTTTGATTAATTATAATGACACTAAAAGTGATTCAATACTTTACTACTAATTTAAAGCTTGAAAAATAATATCTTTTCTTCTTTTAAAGGAGGATCCCACCAACATATGTGCACAGTAAATATGCTCTTGGCATCATTACTATATTTCCCTACCTCGAGGATCCGTACTCAAAAAATGGATACGTAAGTTTGCAAATGAATGGCTGATGATAAATTGATTATTCTAAATGATCCCTGTAATGCTGTGACCCATTAGTTATGTTTATCTTTGTTCTTTTGGGATTTTACAGGAACACTACTATGATGCAGACAGCGGGTCTGGCTATTTGGCATGGAGGATAAAGACAGTCCAACGGAACTCTGCAGTTCAGTCCCGGAGATGCTCAACCACCGCTACATATCCAGATGGTCCAAAGAGCAGGAGGGATTTACGCCTAACTGACAAGCAACTTTTTGGCAAGGAATGCCGCGAGGCAATCTCTTTATTGAAGCACACGACTGATGCAACAATTGTCCAAGAGAAGATGAGGGCAACATTTCAATACCGCCAGACACTGGTTCAAGACCAGGAAAACTCCTCCACAGTCCTGTATGTTTTCCCACGGTTCCTCGATACCCCTGGCTTGGTAGGAAATACATAGCATTGTTTAATTAATTTTAAAGAGAACAATGATTACTGGAGGATTACACTTTCATTTAAACAAGCATAAAAATACTGAAATTTAATTTGCGGATGGTTGGTGTCTATGAGAGGTTGCAAGGACTTAAAGTGTTTCTACTGTAGATTGACCAAGACATCACCATGATGTTCAGAGAGGATGCTTCTGGCAGATTTTTGGAAAAATGGCCCACCTAGTTCAAACCTAGGATCCTGGCAAACTCCAAGAATTCGAATGAGTTCGTCGAAGACCTCTTGTCTGGAAATCAACGCTCCGATGGGTCTGGTAAGCATGGCTCATTATCTCTTTGAAAACATTTAATTACTTACCTGAATGCTCCAAATATTGTATGTTGCATAATCTGGTCTTATTTAAGGTTGTTTTCAGATGTAAATCTTTCTGACAATCTTCTACTTTCTTCTGCTTTCCCCCTAGGCTGGGACAGTGACCTGTCAAGCATACTTCTGCTGATTCACCTACTTCCCCCCACTGCAAAAGGACACAAGAAGGGTCCTAGAATAAGCTCATATCAAGCTGCCCAACATCTTGTGAGATATCTGACAGTAAGCAATATTTATTGTAAGTTCTTCTGTGCAACTTGTGCATGGGCTGCCTATGTTTTTAGTAGTGTAGTAGGCCATTAAAATGTTTCCTTGCTCCTCTTTGTTTTTGCTGCAGATTGGAGTCAGTGTTGAGACCTTCCTTGGGAGTTTGGAACCAGGACAGCCTTTCCTCCTGTGTGTCGGTGAACCGAAGAACAACATCCAAAGATTCTATGTCATTGTTGACCACAAGGCCATCCCATGCAAGGCGCAGACATCCCTGGCAGCTTTCAATGAACTCTTCAAGGCACACTTTATCTCCAGCGTTAACTACGGTACACCACAGAAGTTCTGCATTGCTTTGTCAGCATTTGAGATTTCACCATGGATTATATCCAGGAAAGACGTTACGTTTGAAATGTGGACAGCCGGGATGTTCTTCATTGTTTTGCACTTATTCAGGGATCAAGAAACACCTTATTCGTTTGCACCGGGACACTGTTTCAACAAATACTACTGACAATATGGCCATGCACATAGAAGATGATGTGCCTTCAACTTCTCATTCAGTCTGTACAGTAACTCCAGTAACCACCCAGGTCTCTGTTGACAAGCATCATTCGTTAAACATGTGTGGTTCTGTTGTAGCACAGTTGCAATCATCGGGGGTTGCTGAGATTACTGTCCAAGCAATGGTAGGGTCAATGGAAGAGCTTGTAAATGACATTCACAGGCAAGCAAGAGATGCATTTCTCAACTGTACTGCTTCAGAAATTCAAGGCACAGATTTTGAAAAGAAGGTAGAAAGTTGTTTGGGTCAACTACCAAATCCTTTCGCAGTCTTAAATACAGGAGCCAAACGACAGAAGTTCTAAAAGTGAAAAGTGGGAAATAGTTGAGCCTGTTGAGTATGTTCTTGTGGTGCGATTTGATGTATGTAGAGATCGAACCACAGGAGTTTACAATCAGATCCCTGTAACGGATAAATTTGTGTATGTACCCATCTTAGGAACCTTGAAGTCTATGTTCAGAAATAGTGAATTGTGCAAAAGTTTCCTGCAGG
This sequence comes from Gadus morhua, assembly GCF_902167405.1. NCBI lineage: Eukaryota > Metazoa > Chordata > Actinopteri > Gadiformes > Gadidae > Gadus > Gadus morhua. The sequence goes on along the minus strand of NC_044060.1, from coordinate 26,749,633 downwards.
ACAAACAACAGCAAGAAAGTATTTTTGGTTCATACTTCAAAACAAATGCAGTGTTTTGCCAGGAAAAACATGCTTTACAGATTCAACTGTATTATGATGATTTTGAGACAGCAAATCCCTTAGGGTCAAAGAAGGGGATACACAAGCTTGGTTGTATTTACTTTATATTGAGGAACCTGCCCCCAAAATGCAATTCTGTATTTATGAATATTCATGTTGTGGCACTTTTTCACTCACAAGACCTGAAAAAGTATGGATTCAGTGAAATACTGAAGCCTCTCATTGATGATGTTAAAAAACTAGAAATTGAAGGAATAGAAGTGCCTTTCTCTGACTCACCATTGCTAGGGTCCATCATTCAAGTAACAGGTGATAACCTAGGTTTACACGGGCTGTTTGGTTATCTTGAGTCCTTCTCTGCAACGTATTGTTGTAGATTTTGTTTAAGCACTAAGGAAGAGCTTCAATCTGTCTTCACCGAAGATCACCCTGGCTTGATTTTTCGTACAAAAGAAATCCATACAGAACATTGTGCAGCTCTACAGGAAGATCCTATGTCGGTGTCAACATTTGGTGTCCAGAAGACATGCGAGCTCAATACATTGCATTTTTTTCCACATCTCTGATAACTATGCGGTTGACATCATGCACGACTTGCTTGAAGGTGTAGTGCAGTACGAACTAAAACTGGTCTTTCAATACCTTGTCAAGGAGAAACATCTATCTTTGGAATCATTATCACAAAGAATTCAAAGTTTCAACTATGGTTTTAATGTGGGAAGAAACAGGCCCAGTGGGTTGAAAATGGATGAAGGTAGCAAATATCTTGGTTTGAATGCTATTCAGTCATGGTGCCTTGTGCGAAACACTCCTCTAATTTTTGGTGATGTAGTTGAAAGAAATAACAGTTTTTGGAACTTGCTCCTCCTCTTGATTCAAATTGTGAATATAGTGTTTTCACCAGTTGTTACTAATGGTATGACATATTATCTGAAGCATTTAATTAATGATCATCACAAGCTGTTCAAATATTTGTTTCCTGAGAGAAGACTTATTCCAAAGCATCATTTTATGATACATTACCCCAGCTGTATTCGTAAAATAGGCCCACTCCTTCATGTATGGTGTATGAGGTTTGAGGCCAAACATAACTTCTTTAAAAGATCTGTCAAGAATTTCAAAAATATCACAAAAGCATTGGTAAAACAACACCAGAGACAGTTAGCTTATCACTGGGAGAATTTTCAGAGGTTTGAGTTTGGTCCAGTAAGGAAGGAAACAATTCATAATTTGGAAGGTGGTGAGACTTTACTTGCAATGTTAAACTTGAATGCATACTCTGATGTTTCAACTACCAAGTGGGTGAAGAACTATGGAACTGAGTATCAAACTGGTATGTTTGTTTGTATTTCAACAAATATAGAAATGCCTGTTTTTGGAAAGATCAACAGTATCATTATAAATGACGATCAAGCTTTAATTTTGACTGGCACAATTGATACTCTTTATTTTGATGAGCATCTTAATGCCTACTGTATCCAGGAGAGGAATGATTAATTTTCTGTTATTTCTGTTGATAAGTTGATTTATTATAGACCCTATGATAAACAGTTTTCTAATGGGATGGATGAAAAATTATACATTGTGCCATATTGTGTGAACCTATGAGAGGAACAGTACTCTAATGAGATGGATGAAAAAATGTACATTTTGCCATATTGTGACCCGTGCTGAGGCTGGCAGTTGTTAAACACGTTAAAGCTAATGCTGTGTTAAATGTGGTGTACTTGAAAATACAATTTCATTTGAACAATCTTTTTGCCTTGTTTTTTTTCTTCCTTATAATAATGCACTGTAGGAATATAATATGATTTAGAAGTAATTATATTTGACCATGTAGCATTAGGGATTATAACTCCCTACAGTGTTTAAAAATATATATAAATCAACTCTTTAGAGGGTTAGATATTGAGTAACTCTGGAAGCAACTCTATTCAGTGTTAAACAATAATACACAGATGGTGTTACATTTTGACACTGCAAATGTTAAGCTTGCTGGTAGTTCTACCAGGAGGACTCAAATCATGCGCGGCTGGCCGCCAATCACCAATCACCAGCTACCAATCACCTGCCTACACCTGCTCTATAAAGAGTAGTCTAACATATGACTTTGCTGCTCAGGTCTTCGTTCGACGCACGCTGCTGCTTTACTGTGCTTCCGATTATCTCGCATATCTCGTCGCTATGTCGGTTAATACACACCAAGAGGTCATAACTTCAGATTCGTGCTGGTCGGCCTACTACTTCTGGTCCGGGGCAGGCGAGCGCAGAAAGCCGTTCATTTCGTTCCCTGGTATCCTCAACAACACCACCAACAAGTTCCCAACACGGACATCCGCCTGGTTCTACAAACCCTCGCCGAGTTGGTGCAAAGCATTGACGCCAGGATGGACGCCGTCGAAACACCATGCGGAACTCCCGGACGGGTCCAGGCCCCCAACCCGCTGTCGTCAGTCGCCACGGCGCCTTTCTACTTCCAGCAACCGCTCGGCTTCCTCCGCCTTCACAGGCTACGCACCTGGCACGTGCCCTGCTACCATGGCTACTGCAGTCCCCGCGTTAGCCCCCGCAGCGTATTCTCTCTCACAGCTCTACCAGTCCAGCTTCAGGATGCGGCTCCCTCGGTCGGGTTCGGGAGTTTCTTCCAAGGGCAATGGTTTGCTGAGAGATGGCCAGTCTAAGCTGGCACGTTCGCCCTCGGGTCAGAGTCGGCTGTGCTGTTCGAGCTTTACCCTATCGTAGCAGCTAGTGTTCTGTGGGGCCAAGCATGGCGGCGTTAACGTATAACCATGTTTTGCGATAACAAAGCAGCGTCAAAACGGCTTGGAAGGTGGTCTTCCACAGCATACGGATTTTACATCCGGTCGAATTCGGTGAGTTTGTTGCACACGTCGGTGTGGTACAACACAGAACTCTACGTTCGCAATCAAAGGTTCAATCAAAGGTTCATAATTATCTTTATACCGTGTACTAAAAAATGTGTAAGTTTCCTCTTCATAACGCCACCTCAAGCGTTTTATTAGCCGTTTTCTGTTATTACTTTTTGCTGGAGAAGGAGGGGTGGGCAGCTGAAAGGAGTCGTAGCGAGACATGTTGATTCGGCCTGGCATTCGAGAGGGCCTAGTGCACTGCTCAGTTAACTTCTCGTGTCCGAGGTTTTTTCCTTTCACTTTAACATGAATGAAGTTGATGGGTTTTAGACACTGTGGTAATTGATTATCACTAAAAGGTTTTTACACATCTCACTAACTCTCACGTTCCTCTGCTCGCGATGCGATTCACATATCGATCCATTTATTCAAAAGATCCAAAGACAAAGAACGGGTATATCACGGTATCATTTTATATTATTATTTATAATAATATATCTATTGTCCATTATTGTTAATAGCATCAGTCGCGTTGGTATTTAATTTTTCATTTGCTCGTTTAGCTATGTATGGCAGTTAACAATGTTGGTGTATTACAATTATTTATGCATGTAGGCCATTCCAACTCACTCTCGATATTTCAAATAGATTAGTGTGCTCTCTCAGAGCTGGGAGATTTCAACCTTATTTTAACGTATTACTCGCGACAGTGTTTCTCACAGCGTTCTACGGGTTCATGCGTTCTCGGGTTCATGCGTTCTTGCATTCATGCGTCCATGCGTACACGTCTCCTACTCTGACTTTTTCCCCTACACGGGGTATTTAATTTTTAATTTGCTTGTTTAGCTATGTATGACAGTGAACAATTTTGGTGTATTACAATTATTTGTGTGTTGGTCACTCCAACACACACTCGATATTTTGAATAGATTAGTGTGCTCTCTCAGAGCTGGGAGATTTCATCCTTATTTTAACATATTACTCGAGTCAGTGTTTCTCACAGCGTTCTACGGGTTCATGCGTTCTACGGGTTCATGCGTTCTACGGGTTCATGCGTTCTTGGGTTCATGCGTTCTTGGGTTCATGCGCCCATGCGTACACGTCTCCTACTCAGACTTTTTCCCCAACACGGGGCCTGGCTTTCGCTGATGTCACCTTCTCTTGCAAGGCATTTTTCCATCTTCTTAAAACGGTCCAAAAGCGATAGCCTAGGGGCAGCTGTTACTATTATCATTTCAAGAATCAACAACTCTCTGTCCTTACGCTTCCATGCTCCTTTATCTCAAGCTTCGGCAACGCACGTCCCTGAATCACCTGTTTATTTGGCCTAACGGCCTGCCAATGACTAAAGGGTGGTTCAGAGTCCATCTCGCGACGGTGGTAGAAGGGTGCGACCTACCATCTCCCCTCTACACTGGCCACTCCTTCCGGATTGGAGCGGCAACCACAGCCGCTGGACAAGGGTTGCCGGTCGCGTCTATCAAACGGCTGGGAAGGCGGTCTTCCACAGCTTACGAATCCTACATCCGGTCGAATTCATGGTTCTTCCTTCAAGCGCACACGATGCTCTCTAACATCGGTTAAGGCAGGTTTATCACGTTTGCTACTACAGCTGTTTTTGGCGGCCTGTTTCCATTCTAGTTTTAGTCTTGGTGTCATTTTTGTTTTTATTAGTTTTAGTCACGTTCATACTCTTTCCAGTGATATCGAAATTCCGTTTAGGTATTATCGAAGATACAAGTTCGTAGATTTGTTAAATAAGGTAAACGGTCGAAAATATATATAGTTATGTCTCAAACAGTTGAAGTTCCAGTTGGACAAAATAACGTTATTACAGTTTATCGCCTAGTTTAGGTCAACGGAAATGAAGATATTTTAGCAGTCTTATTTTGTAAAACAAATTCAGTCTCGTTTTTATTCACCAACAACATTGCACTACGTATTTAATTATAGTTATTGTCATATGACCAGCATTGTTTTCCTCACGCGATAACGGTTAGTTGATGACGACATTCAGTCATAATTTTCGGTGTCAAAAGCAACACAATTTGCAACTAGTGGTGGTGGTTATCAGGTACTAAACTCATGAAGCAAAATTTGGCTATATAACTCAAGGTTAACCTGTAGCAACCCCGGCAAGTGTGACCACGTCGGTGGATCATCTAGAAAACACTCTTGAGTTCGGTGTCACGTCGGTGGCATATCATGGAAAAAATAAGACTCAAGGTTCGCAGCGGCGACCCCGGTGAGTGCGTTGACCAAAGCGCAGCGGTAACAACTCGGGCACTCGTGACTATGACCACGTCGGTGGCACGTTATCTAATACTCATGGTTGACTGCAGTAACCCCGGTGAGTGCGTTGACCACGTCAACGCACGACTGGGGCACAACTCAGGCACTCGTGAGTTCGTTGCGCACGTCTGTGCGGTACAACACAGAACTCAACGTCCTAAATCCGGTCGAATTCAAGGTTCTTTCTTCAAGCGCACACGATGCTCTCTAACGTCGGTTAAGACAGGTTTTACACGTTTGCAACCATAGCTGTTTTTGGCGGCCTGTTACCTTTCTAGTGTTAGTCTAGTCTTGTGTCAAGCTGTCATTTTAGTTTTTATTAGTTTTAGTCACATTCATACTTTTTCCAGTGTTATCGTAATTCCATTTAGATATTATCGAAGTTACAAGTGTGTCGTTTTGTTAAATAAGGTGAACGGTTGAAAATTGATCTTATGTCTGGAACAGTTCAATTTCAATTCAATTTTATTTATATAGCCCTTAATCACCATTACAGTCTCAAAGGGCTTTAACAGGCCAAATATTTGTGACACCCCCCTTTACCCATGCCCCCACACGGGCAAGAAAAAACTCCCTTGAATCAGCAAGGAAGAAATCTTGAGAAGAAACGCAGTGTAGGGGATCCCTTCTTCCAGGGATGGTCAGGAGTGCAATGGGTGCCACAATTGGCATACAGGTAAATACATGTACATCATATTAAAATGGTGATGGGGTTCTGGCCGGTTATCCATGAGGAGAGTCCAGGCATCCAGTCCAGCACCCGCAGCACGCTACAACTGACAGAATAGTGAATTAGAACGGAAAAGTACATAGTGGGAATGTATAATGTAATAAGAAAAGCACAAGCAAACAGAGTAGTCTTCACTACGCATCTGTTGTTTTCACACTCCAAATGCAAGATTGTAGAGGTGCGTTTTGAGCTTCCCTTTGAATAGCTCCACAGAGTCAGCTTCCCTGATCGCTGATGGCAGCCTATTCCATAAAAAGGGGGCTCGATAGGCAAACGCTCTCTGTCCAGCCGATTTCTTTTTAACCTTCGGCAATGAAAGAAGGCCGGCTCCCGAAGACCGGAGAAACCGAGAAGGACTATAAGGAATAATCAGGTCCTTCAGGTACAATGGAGATAGTCCATGCAAGGCTTTATAGGTCAGCAATAGCACCTTAAAGTCTGATCTGAAAGTTATTGGTAGCCAATGTAAAGAGGCGAGAATAGGTGTAATATGATCAAACTTTCTCGTTCTGGTCAGCAATCTAGCTGCCGCATTGTGTACCAGCTGTAGACTCTTTGTAGTAGAGTTCGGTAATCCCGAGAACAGTGCATTGCAATAGTCCAGTCTTGACGAGACAAACGCATGAATCAGTGTCTCTGCATCCACTACAGATAACATTGATCTGATTCTTGCAATGTTTCTCAAATGGAAAAAGGCAATTCTAGTTATACTTCTTATATGCTGATCAAAGCATAGTTGAGGGTCAAACAAGACACCAAGATTTCTGACGGATGCACTCTGTGGGATGGCGAAGCCATCCAACCACAGAGAGACATCCTCAAACTTTTCCCGGTCCCGCTTCGAGCCGATAATCATCAGCTCTGTCTTCCCAGAATTAAGCTGTAGGAAGTTTTGTGACATCCAGCCCTTCACAGCAGCCAAACAGGACTCAACCTTTTGAATCTGGGCAGAATCCCCGGAATCTACAGGAATGTAGAGCTGGGTGTCATCCGCATAGCAATGGAAACTAATTCCGAAGCCGCGGATAACGTCACCGAGGGGAAGCATATAAATTGCAAAAAGCAATGGACCAAGAACCGACCCTTGTGGTACGCCAATGCGCAATTTACAATGCTTCGATTCTGCACCCTCATGAAGCACAAATTGGGTTCTATCTGTGAGGTACGATTCAAGCCAACCAAGAGCCGTACCCCCGAAACCAACATAGTGTTCAAGATGGTGAAGAAGAGTGCTATGGTCAATCGTATCAAACGCAGCGCTCAGATCCAACATCACAAGCATTGTGCTTGTATTTTTATCCAAAGCAAGAAGGATGTCATTTACAACTCTTGTAATAGCAGTTTCAGTTGAGTGGAAATTCCTGAACCCCGACTGGAAAGGTTCGAAGAGATTATTCCTCGTCAAATAGTCAACAATTTGCTTTGCTACAATCCTTTCCTGTACCTTAGACAAGAAGGGCAGATTCAATATAGGCCGATAGTTCCTGACTAATTCAGGATCTAGGCCAGGCTTTTTGAGTAGCGGTTTTAACACCGCAGCCTTGAAATTGGAAGGAACAATTCCTGTTAAACGAAAGATTCATAAGCAAGAGGATAACAGGCCCCACCGTTGGAAAAAGATCCTTAAGAACCCTAGAAGGGAGCGGATCCAACATACAAGTTGTTGGCTTTGAGGCCTTTATCACCCTTTCAAGTTCCACCAAGGAAATCGCCTTAAACTCCAAAAGAGTTGCGTCAGAGTTCACCATCCTATTTGGCAGAACCCCATCCTGCCCCACAGGATGTGTAGGATTAGCCGCCCGGTAAGCATCAATTTCCTCTCTAATTGATTGAATCTTATTCTCAAAGAAATCCATGAATTCACCTGCCGAGATCGAGGAGCCTACGGTCTGATTCTGTTTCTGAGTGAGACTCCTCACCGTGTCATAAAGAAACTTAGGATTATTTCTATTCAAATTAATGATACTAGAAAAGTAGGCGTTCCTGGCGATAGTCAGCGCACCCTTATAGGTGATCAGACTATTATGCCATGCAAGATGAAAGACCTCAAGTTTAGTCGAGCGCCATTTGCGTTCAAGGATCCTGCAATTTCGCTTCAAAATGCGAGTTTCTGCATTAAACCAAGGAGCTGGTTTTTTCAATGTTCGTTTTTTAGTTACGTACGGAGCAACTGAATCAATGGCAACAGACAAGGCAATGTTGAGGTCATCAGTAAGGCACTCCACAGAACCACTATAGTTACAGAGAGGTGCAAGTGAACCAGATAACTTATCTTCCATAGCTGTAATGGTTGCAGGTGTGATGCGGCGACAGCTGAAAGTAGCTTGCTGATCGTCGCAGGGGCAGGATACCACCACCTGGAAAGTGAGCAAAAAGTGGTCTGATAAAGCTGAGGTGTAGGAAGAGACCACTAGCTGCGAAATGTCAACACCGCGGGTCAGAACGAGATCCAACGTGTTTCCACCGATGTGGGTTGGTTGCTGGACGAGCTGTTTGAAGCCAAGCGTATCTGTAATGGACAGAAAAGCCCTTGTGAGGGCATCAGACGGGTTATTCACGTGAATGTTGAAATCCCCAATAAGCAAAATATTGTCTGAATATGTAGCCAAATCAGCTGCAAAGTCAGAAAACTCATCCAGAAAAACTGAATACAGTCCTGGAGGACGGTATACTACAGCTAAAACAAAAGAGTCTGGAACTCGTTTTGCTTCTCGAGGAGCTGAGGTGCAGAGCGCTAGCACCTCAAAGGATCTGAAAATATATCTATTCTTCGGCTTTAAATTAAGCTTAGAATTAGATATCAGGGCTACTCCACCACCTTTCTTAACTTCTCTAGATACTTGGGTGCTAACGTAATGGGGTGGAGTAGCTTCGTTTAAGGCTAGAAACTCATCTGGTTTTAACCAGGTTTCAGAAAGCCCCAGTATGTCGATCTTTTTATCAATAATTAAATCATGGACCAAGAGCGCCTTCGATGAAGGCGACCTTATGTTCATGAACCCTATTCTGAGTACTTCCCTTTTATTATTTTCAGAGGGAGTCTGGTTAACACTCAGCTCTGAAGCGGTCAAGGGGATACCGCGGTTTCGACATACTGGTTGCGGCCCTCGTCTGCGGGTTTTACACCTCGAGACAGCGCGAGGCCGCACCACCGTACATATAGGTACAGGGTTATTTTCAGAGGGAGTCTGGTTAACACTCAGCTCTGAGGCGATCAGTGGGATCGCCAGAGTTGGACATACTGGTCGCGGCCCTCGCCTGCGGGTTTTACACCTCGAGACAGCGCGAGGCCGCACCAGCGAACATATAGGTACAACACTCTCTGAAACAAAAACAACACGCTCTGAAACAATTGGTGCAATAGATACTGGTTCAGCTAACCCATCTGCTATTCTAGACTCTGCAACGTAAACTATCATGTTGCTAGCAGGTTTGCTAAACTCCTGCAGCCCAGCGTGCTGTGAGTGGATGAGTCACGCCTGACTAAGACATCTATCTATGTTTTTTGACATAATTGAGGCGCCTAACCCAGTAGGGTGTAGGCCGTCTCTCATGAGCACACCAGGGCGACCCCACAGGGAGGGCCAGTTATCTATGAAACCAAAGCCCTGCTCTGAGCTATATAGGGCCAGCCAGCGATTTAGAGACAATAATCTACTATAACGCTCATCATTACCCTTATCGGGTAGAGGGCCAGAGAGAATTAATCGATGCCGACACATCTTTCTGGCGAAGTCACAAAGCCTAGCTATGTTGCTTTTTGTGACCTCAGTTTGTCTTGTCCTAGCATCGTTGGTGCCGACATGAACTACAATGTTGTCGAAGCTAATGTCGGTGTTTGGTGCATCTAATCTAACTCCGTATGAGGTCTCACCGCATGTTAGCACCCTAAGTTTAGCTTCAATGTCGGGAGCCCTGGCCCCGGGTAGGCAAATAACTGTCGCTGGCGAGTGTAGCCTAACTTTACGTGTAACAGAGTCACCTATGACTAGCGTTTCTACCCCCGAAAAAGACTTGCGAGGCAGGGTACTGACCGCAACCTGCCTCGCAAGTGGTGCTGCCGACAGGATTACCTTGACGGAGTCACTGCTAACGATAGCGTTAGCTCCACGAGTCCGCCTGGCGGGTCTCTTCTCTATACTTTCTGGAATATCTGTTTTCTCTACGCTCGCTACCCTTTCATCCTCTAACTGAGAGATACGTCTCTTTAACAGAGCTATCTTATCCATGAGAAAGGCAGAGCAAGAACAATCCCAATCCATGCTTACCGTGGTTGATGCAGACGGAGCTCCAGGGAGGAAGCAGCGAATACAATACAGAGTATGCAGAACAGGTCACAGATATAAATACCGAAAAGTAGATACAAACCGATACAAACCGAGATAGCAGGTCGACGCTAAGCGTCCTGCTAACCAAACCAAACAAAGCAAACCAAGCCGGCTACCCGGAAGTTGCGTCTGCGGCGTCACACGGCAGCCTCGGGTCAGCCTCTGGAGAGAGAGCACAGGTTACACAGCACGAGAACTCATTCCTGGAACTTCAACTCAGTTGAAGTTCCAGTTTAACAAAACAACGTTATAAGTCTTTACCGCCTAGTTTAGGTCAACGAAAATGAAGAGACATTTTAGCAGTCTTATTTTCGTAGAACACATTTTAGTCTTGTTTTATTCGCCAACTATATTGCACTATGTATTTAATCAGTTTTTCTCACGTGATAAAGGTTTGTTGATGACGACGCTTAGTCATAATTTTCGTTGCCAAAAGCAACACTATTTGCAACTACAGGCGGTGGTGGTTATCAGGTACTAAATTCATAAAGCAAAATTCGGTTTCATATCTCAGGTTAACCTGCAGCAACCCCGGCGAGTGTGACCACGTCGGTGGATCATAGAAAACACTCTTGAGTTCGCTGTCACGTCAGTGGCGTAACATAGGAAAAATAAAACTTGAGGGTGAGTGCCACTCACCGGCACTCACCCGGTGAGTGCCGGTGACCACGTCGGTGGCACATCAAGGGCACTCGTGAGCATGACCACGTCGGTGGCACGTTATCTAATACTCATGGTTTGACTGCAGTAACCCCGGTGAGTGCGTTGCCCACGTCGGTGGGAACAACTCGAGCACTCGTGAGTTTGTTGCGCACGTCGGTGCGGTACAACACAGAACTCCACGTTCGCTGCAGTAACCCCGGTGAGTGCGTTGCCCACGTCGGTGGGAACAACTCGAGCACTCATGAGTTCGTTGCGCACGTCGTTGCGGTACAACACAGAACTCCACGTTCGCTGCAGTAACCCCGGTGAGTGCGTTGCCCACGTCGGTGGGAACAACTCAAGCACTCGTGAGTTCGTTGCGCACGTCAGTGCGGTACAACACAGAACTCCACGTTCTCTGCAGCAACCCTGGTAGTGCGTTGACCACGTCGGTGGGCACAACTCAGGCACATGCAAATTTAATTACCACGCCGGTGGCATAATATCAAACGCTAATATCAAAAGTGTAGGGCACTCGGAGTTCATTGACCACGTCGGTGTTCAACACGGAAGTACACAATATTTGCTGCAGCAACACCGGTGAGTGCGTGACCACGTCGGTGGCACAGCAAGGGCACTCGTGATTTCGTTGACCACGTCGGTGTTCAACACGGAAGTACACATTATTTTCTGCAGCAACACCGGTGAGTGCGTGACCACGTCGGTGGCACATCAAGGGCACTCGTGAGTTTGTTGACCACATCGGTGGTTAAACGCGAAAGCACTCGGGTCACGCAGCGACCCCGGGGAGTGAATCGACCACGGCAGATGGTACAGCACGAAAGCACTCGTGGCTCGCTGCGTAACAGCTGCAGAGTGCTCTAAATTTCAACTGATCTCGCTGATGGTATTTTTAAGCTCGACTGCTTTTACGTGATTCATCAATCTCGCTGACGGTTTTTAAGCTTATCGTTTTACGGGATTTATGATTGCCTCTTAATATGTCGTATATTGGGTATGCATTTTATCTTCCAGAAGCAGTATAGATCCTTGTCCACTTCTTCTACTGCGGGTATGTATGGTCTCATTACCCCCTTTCGCTATTCTTTTTTTGGGGTCGGCTCCGCTCCTGCTAGTCCCGGCAGGACATGCCGAGTTATCACCTATTTCCGGCGTAGGCCTATGTCCTCTCTTTTGGGGAAGGCTCCGCCCCTGCTATTCCTGGCAGGATACGCCGAGTCCGCACGTCATCCTGGATCAGTGACGGGGCTCATGCCAAAGATTTACCATGCAAAATATTCTCATGTCGTTATTTAATTAAATTCTGTACATACTTATCGGTGATCGAGTCTTTATGGGAGAAATGTTAAGCTTGCTGGTAGTTCTACCATGAGGACTCAAATCATGCGTGGCTGGCCGCCAATCACCAATCACCAGCTACCAATCACCTGCCTACACCTGCTCTATAAAGAGTAGTCTAACATATGTCTTTGCTGCTCAGGTCTTCGTTCAACGCACCTCCATCCACCCCACCACCACCAGGTCGGCCTCAGTCTATTTGTCCAGGGGAAGGCTCCGCCCCTGCTAGTCCTGGCAGGATACGCCGAGTCCGCACGTCATCCTGGATCATTGCCGGGGCTCATGCCAAAGATTTACCATGCTAAATATTCCCATGTCGTTATTTAAATAAATCCTGTTCATACTTATCGGTGATCGAGTCTTTATGGGAGAAACTAGTGTTGTGTAAATTTAACCCTGGGGTGTGTTGACCAGTGTTAAATGTCAACTATTGAGAGAGTTGCTGCAACTCTGTCACAGTGTTAAGTATTTAACACTTTTAAAAGTGTAATTTTAACTCAATCTGGTGTGGACCAATATAGACACTTTCAAAGTGTTGAATTTAACTCTAATGGTGTTGAATTAAAACTGCTGATTTTGCTGTGTATACATGAATGGCGAAAAAGACGTAATTTCTCCTAGAAGGAATGTCTTTGTGGATATCTGAAAGGACAATTGTGGATAGGAGGAATGTAGTTGCGGATATCCGAAATGATAGTTTTGACTAGGCGAAACTGAATTGCAGATATCTGCAACACATATCCAGTCTAGTGAATTTATGTCAAATTGGCTTGCCATAGGCGCGAGCAAGGAGATAGCTGATGTGACGTCATTTGGTCACATGACATGCAAACTTCTGATTTGAAGTAAAATTGTTCTTTGAAATTCTTCTTTGAAATTCTTCCAGGGGGTTCATTATCTGCTACAAGACAAACTAGACAAAACGGGTTTGAAACAGAAAGTTCACTTAGACGGCACAGCGATCCGGGGCTATGCCGAAAAGTTCCGGGGCGATGGCCTCGAATGCCCAAGTCTAACAACGCGCCTGTCCTCCACCACAATAGAACAGCGTGAAACAGGAGCACCAGATCAATTTTTTTCACCAAAACCGACTCACAGGGCATTCCCTGCTACTAGTGACCAACGCTAAAATTAATGAAAAAACGATGTAATGACACCTTTAAAGTGTGTAAGCCATATATTTTAACAGGAAGTGGTATTCAGAAGAACAGTCCAGAGGTACGAGCATTGAATTTATTCATATTGACAATCAGCAGATTCAGTTTGAATTGTCCCACAGGCTGGAGCCCATAAAGCACTAAGTGAGTGACAGTTGAGACAGAGTATGTTGGACGGCTGCTGCCCCTTCTACGCATCTCAGGCCACAGTCAAAAAGTAACAGAATAATACATTACCCTATCCGACCACTAGAGGGAGCCATTCAACAAGATATAGTTTCTGAAAGCGGCAGTTCAATCAAACGCAGTTTTCGGGCTGTATGCAGGTTTGCTGTAATGCTTTATAAATTCTCAACCACAACATGCTTAGTCATTTATCCATCAATGTATTATTTTGGATCTGTTTTAACATTGAGATAATCACAGTGCTCCTTTTTCATTTTGCAATGTAGGCTTCCCCAAAATGCTAAGTCTGCTATACAGACTAAAATGGAGCAGATTTTGCAAATGTTCCCAAATGTTTGTTTTTTTTCCAATACATTTAAACATTATCCGCCTTTTCTCAGACGTGGAGGTGTTTCCGTTCCGTGCCCTCAGTGACTGTCCTGGCCTTTAACATGACTATCTGTGGCCTGACCCCTGCTGTGCAGGACCCGTACCCTGCCATTTCCTTACCAACGCTATGAGCATTGTATCATTTGGCTGTCAGCAATTTACTGGCTAGCTGTTGTTGTGTGATGCCAATGAGAGGGAAGGGAGGGCATGTCATTATACAATGCAGCATCAATCTACTATCTGCCACGCACCCACAGTATATTGGTGCAATGGCAACGAGGATGCACTACAGTTTACCAGACTATGATCTTTTCCAACTATGGCTGCAAATGATGATGGGACTATGCTTCTTCTTTCTTTCTCCTTCCTTATTTCTTTAATTAATCGAGAAGTGAGTTAGAAACTCATACTGTTTGGATAAGGCTAACACAAATGGGATTAAACCTTCATAAGTAGGCCTGTTATATGTTATTATTATTATTATTATTAATAATTCAAACGTTAATGGAGTTCTCCCGACACCTTTAAAGTTGGTAACAGCTTCTGGGGAAATGTCTCTATATCTGATATTCATCTAGGTGCAGATCATTTTCATGATTGCATCACATATAAATGATGTTCGCCTAGCTTGTCTGGGTAGATTGAAAAAGTAATCTACACACCCTAGCACAATCTCCACCTTGACCCTGGAGTGTTTGCAGTATTTTATCACAGTTTTGACAAACATGAGGCGTTAAGGGATATCCATCATGCTAAGCACTACACCAGGGGAGTATCTGCCTAATGGGAGTCAATCTACCAACGGCTTTAGCATAACCCTCATCTGAGTCTCTGGGGAGGGGGCTCAGGTTCACAAAATGAACCTACCACATAAATTAGGTCAATGTGCCAATTGAACCGTGTTAGATAAGACTGTTGCTACAGACCAAGTAAACAGGCTCTTCCTGTGGTCAATATGGAGTTAATTACATCCCAGCACTGCAGAGTGAAGATAGATAGAGAGCCCAATAATCTCATAGAAGGCTATCAGACAAGGAAGACTCTGAATAGGCTTCTTCAGCAAGGCCTGGTCTGTTAGCATGCTGCTGCCACCGTACAGAAGGTCAATGTCAAATATACCTCATTTAAAAGTCAATAGCGGCGTTGCACATCATCTCCTGGGAATTCTGTCCGAGGACTCTTCCAGATGGCATTGTGTCCTATTCTGTTAGTAGAGGATAGCCAGAGAGCTTTTTTAATTTTGACCTTCCATTAAAATCTGCTTCAAATCACAAATTACTGGTCTAAAATGAAGACATAAGCTCCCTTACAAATCATGGACCAGGCAGTCTCCAGGGAGGTTTTTTTTGATGCTGTTGGACATACACACAAACACTCTACATCATACACACACATCTAAGAATATGATATGATCACAGCATTATGATGTGATTCCCTCAACAATATAAAACTATATGCTCAGCTCCAATCTATTTATCTTGATTTCAATACATTAAAATACAGACATGCAGTCCTGCTATTAATGCAACTATGTTTCAGTTATTTAGTTTATTTTTATTTTAATTTTTTTATAATATAGGTTGATTGCTACAGATCTCTGGGTGCACTTTTCACAATCGAGGCATACCCAATATGAAGTAATAAAAGAAAATAGATAAGTAAAAGAAAGCAAAGGCAAAGTAAAAAAATGCATTGCAGAAAGTGCAATGTTTTAAAGATTTAGCAGAAAGCTAAAGCAAACATACAATAAAATGAAGTAATCAATTAAAATAGATACATAAAATAAAATGAAGCAGGGTTAAAAAATGCATTGTAGAAAGTGCAATGTATTTAAGGTTTAGAAGAAAACTAAAGCAAACATAAAAGTCGTCATAATATAATACATAATGTTGTAATGACAACATTAATGACAGTAAAATCTTCTCACCACTGCAGACAGCAGGGTCTCCATTGTAGACCACATGGTCATGGGCTTCTTCATCCCAAGCTTCAATTATACATACCCTAAATATACTTATTATTATTATTATTATTACTAATCCTTAATATAAAATATGATGATTCAGCTTTCATGCATTACATTTAAATAGTATTAATACACTGAGAGGTCAAGATCTAATTGCATACTTTAGCCTAAGAGTAATCTCTACGTAGTAATAGATTTGACTCATTATATTATTTCTGGCCTATAGTATGGTAATAGTACTATTAGACATCCGGTATGGCTTTTACATAGAAATTTTACTTGATAGTTATATCTCCAGAGTAGGCCTATATAATACATAATTCGGGTTCAAGGAACACGCCGGGGTTGGAATGATGTTTCTAAGACCTTCCTTTCCGGAGTTACAGCCATTTCAAAATGTATGATTGCTTTTTCCTGTTCCCAAATAAATGGGACTGGAGTTAATGTGTTTTTCTCAAACCTAGAATGTTGTAGGAGCACGTTTCAGGCCATTTAGGCCATTAATTGTAGATGTATGTAAGGTTCTGCCAACTGAGCTGATAATTACGGGGACATAAACAAAACCTTTGAAAAACTTTGTATTTGAATTATTTCAAAGTTGAGGCAGCTTTTATTAAATATATATTTCCAATAACAATTCATAAGGTAATATTGCTGGTCGGACGACAAATGAATGTTTTTCAGAAGTCTCCCCGCCCATGCTTACACATTCTTCTGTCACAGTCATCTGTAATGGGACCCCCAAACATGATCTCCCAAATAGATAATACATAATAAATAATACATGAAAACACATACAGTTGACTCGATGCGTGAGTTAACAGAGTTATGGCTGGAATAAACATGAAAGCACTTAGGGGATCAAGCCTAATAATATATAGTGCATATAGGAATATTGAGAAGAATAATGTATTATCCAACAACATTACTTAAAGTCGGAGACATTACAATTGTTCAAAACAACGAATTCTTTCCCGTCAGATCCTTGATAAACACACTATTTCCACCATAAAAGAAAAAATCCTCTGAGCAGTTACCATATGATTGCCTCCCAATTAAGTTCTTCCATGGCAGATAGCTGTGGAATATTGTGTTTCTTTGCACACATTGATATAATATATGACAGAGGACCCTGTTTCACAGCGGGAGATTATGATCTGCATGCGTTTAGGAGGAAGGAGAAGAAGAAAAAGGGAACGTTTGATTCATAACAAATTATAAAAGATGGAGGCTCACAATCATTTGTACTTGTATTGTTTCGCAAATTGCTTCCTTCATCAGCTTTAATTGCAGTGATCACTTATGCAGCATTCCTAACAGTCACATCGGCTGCATGTAATTACTTTCAGGGGAACGCTTCATTGCCCTCCTAATGAATTCCCTGTATACACGCATACAGGTTACTGTTTGGTTAACATAATGAAGGACATTTGTTTTTCGTTTTATTTGGATGGCAGAAAATCTGGGAGACAAAATTGCTAAAAAACACACATTAGGTAGTTATGGATTTTTCTTTCCTCTGATAAGATAAAACTCAATGATTGCTTGTATCTTAGTCGTTGGGTTGAATGATGACAAACGATAGGAATAAAGATATCTCTGAATAATTTAAGACAAAGACGATTATTTTTAAAAACAAAATATTATCTATTCCCAAAATCTCATTTCACTTTATTAAATGAATAAAGTAGATGATATTAATTGCTTCAGAGTATTAAATAAAAAAAAAGTAAACCAAGTAGTTTTGGTTTTAAACAAGTTAGTACTTAAACATTTACACAATCTAACAAACTACAACACAAAATACACTTCCAAAACATAAACAATAACCACATTTTATAAGATGACATTTGATTACATTATAGGTTAAAATGTACTTAAATCCCATATGGCGAATGAGGGAATGAATGAAGCACTAACAATGTTTTCTCTTAGGATTTTTATTATTCCTGTGTCAATAAATCATGTTGAATTGATGTTTGAATAATATATCTTGAATACTTTTGACTGCCACTTACTGCAGGATATTCCCGATGTGGCGGGTATTTACACAGGTGATTTGGCCAATAACGCTTTTGATGAAACAGAATTGAGTTCATCTCCCGAGCTCAGGCGCTACCATAATTAGATTACATGCTTAAGTGGTTGCCGGGAACAGCTGCCTGAGATGGCTTCTGCGTCTTGATGCTGCTGAGACATGCTTGACTGTACCTGCAGGGAGACCCAGTAACAGCGGTTAAGATCCTCTCGGCTTGCTGTTCCTGATCCAGGGACACATAATGCAGTGTGCCCAGCTTCAACCTTGCAACAGAACCGCATCAATGTTATATTATCTAATGTAATCAAATATAGACGCATAAAATAAGATTTAAATGTATTTGTAATTTCTTCCGCTAGGGCTCGCTCAATCTAAACAATAACAAAATATGTTGTTTGAGGACATTGTGAAGTAATGTGGGTTCATGGAGTTGTTGTCTTCACCAAAATTGCTGGTGGAAATCTATCTGACAAGAATCAGGCATAATTCATGTTCACGGGCGGATTCCCGCAAGTAACCTAATGTTAAATTGCCAACTTGCCTTTATAAGAGTCAGCTACCCTAAATACTGTATATAATGGGCTGTGGTTAATTTAATCGTGGGGTAGTGCGGAAAGTAATTCCAGATAATGAGTATAATCCTCATAATTGAAGAAGGCTACCCCATCAAAGGGGTCTGTCTTAGCTGGAACTTTGGTGGGTTGTGTTTCCAATAAGCAAGGCCACAGAGTGTGGGGCACTAAGGCCACATAGTGCAGGGCACCAAGGCCACAGAGTGCGGGGCACCAAGGCCACAGATTGTGGGGCACCAAGGCCACAGAGTGCGGGGCACCCAGGCCAATAGGAGGAGCTTGTTGACCCCCTGATACCGCCAATGAAAACACCCTAGCCTTCGAAAGAACCAACCCGAGAAGGGGCAGGTCTGGGGCCTCATTACAGAAAAAATCCTAACTTCTCATCCTAATTTAAGTTAGGGACTCAAAGATAGGAAAAATCCTAATTTCTTATTACAGAAGCAGTCCCTAACCTGTTGGCAGTTTCCTATCTTATTTTTGGCATCCTATTTTATCTTAATTTAGGTAATCCTAACTGTTCTTTCAATCAGATTTTTCGATCGACAATCGTCAGGTTATGTCTGTTTCTGCACTCTGTCTGTGTGCGTGAGATTGATAGAGTTTATTTTAACGTTAACAGACCGTTGAGGATCTTTGTTAATAACGGCAAGCTAGCACTAGTACATGGCGGGTATTGGTACAGAGAACAAGAAGAGGTAGTAATAAAGTAGTAAAATAATTCTTCCACCAAATTCAAAATTAAATGTCTTTGCAGGCGATAAAATGAAATTAAAATACAAATGTAACAAATCATTATGCGGTCTCGGTAGCCTTTAAGCCATCACATTTCTGTTGTGATGTTCCTCGTCTTCATAGTAATACAGACCTACTAGCAGTGCTGCTACCATTTTCTTCTGTTATTGACAGTTATTTTGAATTTAGGACAGGGTGTATGGCCACCTAACTTAGGGATCCTAACTTAAGAAACTCCTAATAGTTCTGTAATAGCTAAATTCCTATCTTAAGATAAGATAGGATTTCTTCCTAAGTTAAGTTAGGATACCTCCTTCTGTAATATCAAAACCCCTAAATGCCTTCCTATCTCAAGATAGGATAGGATTTCAGAGTTAGGAAGTTTCTGTAATGAGGCCCCTGGGGCCGTATTACAGAAACTTCCTATCTTAAGTCCTAAGTTAAGATAGGAGAAGTGGAGATAGGATTTTTCTCAATTTGGTATTACAGAAACATATCCTATCTTAATTTAGGAATCCTATCTTATCTCAGGTTAAGATATCCTAAGTAGGCGATCTAGCATCGACATTCAGCTTTTATGTCTGTTACCTAGCAACTGATGAAACTTGTTGTCGGATCACGTCACTTCACAGCTGACAACTGTCATAATCCTAAAATATCCAAAAACAACTGCTAGCTATGGATGGGATTGGGAAAATACAACGTCGTGCCGAAAATTTTAAAGCGGACGAAATAGAAAAGTTGGTGAGTTTAGTAGAAAGCTCAAAGGAAATATTGTATGGGAAATTTTCTATGAGTCTGACCAAAGAAAAGAAAGACCAAGAATGGCTGAAAATAGCCGAAAAGGTGAGCACCGTATCAGGGATCAGTAGAAACGTTGAAAACGTCAAGAAAAAAATTACCACACTCACAAGTGTCGTTAAGAAAAAAGCAACGTTAATTTGTAAAGACCGGAGAATTACCGGTGGTGGCAACTCTTCCGCTACCCCCCTGACACCGGCGGAGGACCGGATTGTGGGACTCCTCAGCAAGGCTGACTACGAGGGTAAAGCCAGTTTATAGACCTCCGTAAAGTGCTTTGTAGTCAACATATAAGATCGATCGGACGGCAAATTGCATTGCGTATCCGACATCCCGACGGAGAACTTTGAAGAGTGAATTTGCTTATGTCTATCTTATAATGTTTGACGTTCTCGTTCTCCCTGCTAGTGATTATGTTTCTTGACTTTATATTATAGCTGCTATGATATGATATATGATAAGAAAGACATACTAATTAACGTTCTGGCTGTCCATGCAGGCATCGATGGAGGCTTTGAGACTGGGTTGCCAGTGGACTTCTTGGAGACCACAACTTCAGTCAGTGAAGTTGTTGAAGTCGATGCTACACAACCGCCTCCTGGTAAGATGTTAGGCTACTTGTAAGACGTTGTGATGATGATGACTTGGGGTCATATGTCAGCTAAACTGTCATTTATCTCGTCATTCATAATCTGTTTATAGCTTAAATGACATTACATGAATGTGCATACATTAAATCATCTAACATATCTGGCACCAGGATTATTTCCCTTTTATTAGTATGCTAATCAGAATTCTCTTTGTTTTTGCAGAAAAGAAAACACGTCCGCTGAAGTCATCACCAGAAACCCTTGCTCTGCTAGAAATTGAGAGGGAGAAGCTTCAATTATACAGAGAGAGAGTCGCCATAGAAAGAGAGCGACTCCTCCTTGAGAGGGAAACATTTGAATGGGAGAAGAGTAGGGCCAGAGTGTGCAAAAAATGTTTAACTGAAATATAAATGAATGAATTGTAATCTTGACCATTGTGTTGCTTCTATTTTTTAATTTAGTTTAAAAAAAATCTAATATAAGTCGATTTCTTGTGTTGATTCCATTGTAATGGACATCCTGTGCCTCTTCGGGGTGCTCCATATCCTGATCTGGTATGTCTGGATCTGGGAGGTTTGCCAGTCTGCAGATGTTGTGTAGCACAGCTGTCGCTTTGATGAACAGAACGACCTTCTCTGGAGAATATTGGAGATATCCACCACTCATGTCATGGCACCTCCATCTAACAGGAAAATATGCAGTTTTAGAAAGATCTTGCAATATGTCTATAGTAGACCTAAGTATGCCTTGAGCTAGAGGGCCGTACAATGCACTCACACCTTCCAAATGAAACACACCATGCACAGACCTTTAACTACTTTATGAATATACCTGCTCTTCCAGACTCTGAACAGACGTTCCACTCTTGCCCTGCATTTTTTGTGTGCTTGGTTGTATCTGATAATACAAAGCAAATATCATAAACTGAGTGTCCTAACAACACAAATGTAAGAATACTTATATATAAGCTTTTTTTTTTTATTTAGCATACCGCATGTCTTGTGGTGTGCGCTCATTGGCTACTGGCGTCAAAAGAAAGGGTTTTAATGGGTAGCCAGAATCCCCAAGCAGCCATCCACTCAAACCACTTTCCCCCAGATACGTATTGATGTCACTGCAGATAGACTAGTTGTTACAACAAGTAAAACCACATTTCTAACAATATAGGCCTAGGGAAATAGTCTTAATCATATACGCCACCTTGTGTTGAAGACGAAGGCGTCATGACTTGACCCAGGCCACTTCGCTACTAAATGTCGGATGAGCATGTTATGGTCTCCTATTGCCTGAATATTGATCGCATGGTATCCTTTACGGCAAACATAGGTAGCTTCATCCTCTTTGGGCGCTTTAATTGGAAATAAGGATCCGTCCTCCAGTCCTATTACACCCGGCATCCTTGCGTGTTCATAGAAGGCTTCCTTGATGATGTTGAGTTCATCACCCGTTGGAAACTTAATGTAACGTCGGGCTAATCCGCCAATGGCTTTTGCCACCTCAGTTAAATTACGCGACACTGCAGGTTGTGAAAGTTTACCTATATCGGCTACTTCGCTCTGAAAGTCACCTTTTGCAAAAAGTCTCAGCGCATTTGTCAGCTGTACGCCAACAGGCAGAGCCCCATGACGGCGTGTCGGTCTCTCCAGAAAAGGTCGTAGCTCCTCGGCCAAACCCAGGATCATGGCCCGGGGAAGCCTGTACCGGCTTATAAGTGTTGTATCGCCGAAACGTAAAACATCGTTGGGATCACTCAAAAGCCTTTCCACAAACATATTTCGTAGATCCCCATTAGGCCTACGTCTACGATTTTACTGCGCTATATGTAATAAAAGAGCAGCCATCTCGCTAATTTGTAACCGTAAATGACAGTTATGACAGTTGTGAGAGCTGATGCGTCGTCCTAAAGTTAGGACCGTTTATTTGGGATTTTGGTGATTTAGGATATTTCTGTAATACACATTTCCTATCTGGAGTTAAGATAAGAACACTGACTTTAGGATCGGACGTTCTGTAATGACTTTTCTCCTAAATCCGGTCCTAACCCTTGTTACCATAGTTACCAAACAGATAAGATAGGATTTACGAGTTAGGAAGTTTCTGTAATACGGCCCCTGGTTCCCAAGTCCCGGATTCAGAAATAACTTTTACGTGTGTTGATTAAAGGTACAGCGGTTGTAACAGGGATTTGAGGGGCAAAATTCCAATTGATCACAAAAAATGGGATAATTTAAAGAATGCATGTATTTTTTTTCTACCACATTGAGTTGGCAAGCAAGCCAAGAAAGGAGCGGGGGCAGAGGCTTGAACGGAATACCTAAAGTTCCAGTCCAACGCGTCATAAGTAAAAGTGAAGTGTGTGCAAGATATATATGTGTATATACAGGATATGATAATTCAACGATGAACTACGTTTAACCGAACCTAGTTACTACTCCCTTATGGAGTCGATGAAGTAAGTGTATCTAAACGTGGACAGTGGCGTCACTAGGCTGTTTTATTCTGAGCTAAAGCCCCGGATATTATTTAATTAGCCCCAAATATAATTGTTGAAAGAAATTATAAAATAAGAATACTATTATTTTCAATATTTATTGGTATATTTACTGGTAACTATGGACTGCATTAATTAAATTCAGTCTTGAATTGATGAAATGATCCTAGTCACTAATTGTAGTTAGTTATTTAGAAAGAAACATTGGGATTCCAGGGACATCTCAAAAATAAAGTAGCCTACACCTTCTAGTCCTTGCAAGAGACTAAACTGTTTAAAAACATAACCAGACTGTTTACCACCTCAAGTGAATTAACCTATGCTATCCCCAGTCAGATCCATATATATATATATATATATATATATATACAGTAACATAATTCACAAATTCATACCAACAGGCCACATATGCCCTTTATGCCAATTAAAGAGGCTTCTTTCTCACGCTAAGGATGGAGCCTGAGCCTAGGGAGGCGTCCAGCTCATACAGTGTAATTCCCGCACATAGCCACAAACCAAGTTGCAATGCCAACACATAGCCGCAAGGGACAGCATTAAGACACATACGGGTATCCAGGGGGTGGGAGTTCAGCACCATGCTTTGCCAATCAGAGCACATAACTGAGTCCACGCCGGGGCCTGCCCGTAATTCCGACACCTCATTGTTCCGACGTCTCAATGGTCCGAAATATTTCCCATTAGATCGACATGCCACTATGCCGACGGTTCAATGTTCCGAAAACGGAACCCATTGGTCCGAAGGTCAGTTTGTCCGACTTTTCAAAAAGGAGGCGCATTAGGCCGACGGTTCGATATGCCGAATAGGCCTACATATAAAGAATTGTATACCTCGCTCGCGCTCTCGGTCTCTCTCGCTCTCTCCCACTCTCTCTCCAAAATACAACCTAGGCATACATATCACGTTCACGATGAATATTTGAGAGCAAAGTGACAACGCTTCACTTAATTTCGACACGGTATTTCAGCCCCATGGACCGAGAGCGTAGGTCTATTTCTCAACACGGGCACGAACACACACACACACACACACACACACACACACACACACACACACACACACACACACACACACACACACACATACACGTTTTTGCTACATCATGAGGAGCTACATTTTGTCCTGACTGGGTGGTGCCCGATGGGGACACCACTTTCTAAATGAGATACAGGATTGGTTTTACCTCACAATTTTCTGTAGATTTTTTTAATGCCCAAATCTCAAGTATAATATCAAATATTCTCAAATTTAGAAAGCTTACTTTTTGTCAGGTTTTTCTATCCCGGTGGGGACGCTCCCATTGTGTCTTATCGCAAACAGTGTCAAGGGCGGACCAGGGGCCGTAACGTCAAATAGGCAGCAGGCATCAGGCAGCGCGCGGTTCTGTCTACTACAGATTGATGTGGAAGTGGAAGAACCAGAGACGTCGGAGAACCCGACGAAGTCCTTTGTGATTCATTATATCGTCTGGACGTGCACACAGCTTTAGGTCGTGATAATATGTATTATTTGATATAGATATCTATGTATTATATGATATTATTTAGATGTAGAGCTCCAGGACTGTAACGCAAGTGTTGTAGGCTACACTTCCTTATTATACGTCGGGGCTACACTTCCTTATTATACGTCAGACTCTCGTCTCTGGTATTTCCACAACGAGACTCGTAGTGGGGGTTATCTCAGCCATGGTTGAGATTGAATTGGGGTAAAGGAACTTTGGCTTTGACTCCCTGAAGTAGGCATGAACCACGACATGGAGGAGAAAGGGATTGTTGACCGCGGTCGTCTCTCGCCGGAGCCTCGCTGCCAATGGACCACCGCCTCGGCTTCAGGAGGCGGTGATTAGCGCTGACCGCTGCCGAGGCGGCGGGAAGCAGGGCTCAAGCGGGATACATTCCCGGCCAACAATCCCTTTCTCCTCCATTTTGTGGTTCATGTACTTCAGGGAGTCAAAGCCAAAGTTCCTTTCCCCCAATTCATTCTCAACCTTGGCTGACATAACCCCAAATACGAGTCTCGTTGTAGAAATACCAGAGACGAGAGTCCGACGTGTTATGCGCCATCACACCAACAGCAGAACGGTTATCCAAATAACATGGAAGTGTACAACACTTGCGTTACAGTCCTGGAGCTCTATATCTAAATAATATCATTTAATACATAGATATCTATATGAAATAATACATATTTTCACCGCCAAAAGCTGTGTGCACGTCCAGACGATATAATGAATCACAAAGGACTTCGTCGGGTTCTCCGACGTCTCTGGTTCTTCCACTTCCAAATCAATCTGAAGTAGACGCGGTCATTTGAGATTCATAATAGCCTATCGTCTGGAGGCTCAGCTTTTGGCCGTGATAATATATATTATATATTTAAGCAATAGATCACGCCAGGCTGTGGTATGTGCTCATTATACCACTGTTAAGGGGATTTGTCCGGCCCCTACGCGCAGCGGAGGGCCGGCCACCCCGTTCACAGTGGTATAATGAGCACATACCACTGACTGAAGTGATCTATTGCCTTTATACAACGGTTACTGTTATGGCGAAACGAAAGTCATAGACACACTACATTTAAAAAAAACCAAGAAAGTCAAAGTAGCCGTTTTGTTAAAGAATACAAAAAAGTAGTCCCTCCTGGCTGCCGCTCTGCATCGACGGTCGCTATGCAACACACTTTAGCGTCCCTCCGAGAGAAGGCTCCGATAGAGCGGTTCGCCGGCAATTTATCCTATGGAGAAGTTCACTCGCCATGTGCCTAAGCTTTCGTTAGTCTCTCCATCGCCTTGCTCACTCCCGGAGTAACAACATTTACACCCTCTCCATCATCCAACACATGTTTTACTTTGTAACTGTTTCTACTTCCAGGCGCGGAGTGATATGCAAACTTTCACAAAATGATCGGGCGTCATAGCAGTTATGTATATGCTCATTATACAACAGTTGGGAACCAATCAGATTGCTGGATTTAGGTCCCCCGATGTATAATATATGATATAGATTTAAGCAATAGATCATGCCAGGCTGTGGTATAATGAGCACATGCCACTGACTGAAGTGATCTATTGCTTTTATACAACGGTTACTGTTATGGCGAAACGAAAGTCATAGACACACTACATTTAAAAAGAAACCAAGAAAGTCAAAATAGCCGTTTTATTAAAGAATACAAAAAAGTAGTCCCTCCTGGCTGCCGCTATGCATCGACGGTCGCTATGCAACACACTTTAGCGTCCCTCCGAGAGAAGGCTCCGCCAGAGCGGTTCGCCGGCAATTTATCCTATGGAGCAGTTTACTCGCCGTGTGCCTAAGCTTTCGTTAGTCTCTTCATCGCCTTGCTCACTCCCGGAGTAACAACATTTACACCCTCTCCATCATCCAACATATGTTTTACTTTGTAACTGTTTCTACTTCCAGGCGCGGAGTGATATGCAAACTTTCACAAAATGATCGGGCGTCATTCCGAACTGTTGTATAATGAGCGTATACATAACTGCTATGACGCCTGATCATTTTGTGAAAGTATCACTCCGCGCCTTGAAGTGGAAACCGTTACAACTGTTCTCTCGGAGGGACGCTAAAGTGTGTTGCATAGCGACCGTCGTGCATTTTGAAGGCAGCCAGGAGGGACTACTTTTTGGTAGTCTTTAATAAAATGGCTACTTTGACTTTCTTGGTTTCTTTTTAAATGTAGTGTGTCTATGACTTTCGTTTCCCCATAACAGTAACCGTTGTATAAAAGCAATAGATCACTTCAGTCAGTGGCATGTGCTCATTATACCACTGTGAAGCCCCTTAACAGTGGTATAATGAGCACATACCACAGCCTGGCGTGATCTATTGCTTAAGTATAATATGGATTTCTAAGAGCCATTGCGATACATCCACCGTAAACAGCGCATGGTACCGTGGCTACAAGCTGCTCAGGGCCAGGTGATAATATATGTTATATGATATATCTATGTATAATATGGGTTTCTACGAGCCATTGCGATACATCCACCGTAAACAGAGCGCATGGTACTGTGGCTACAAGCTGCTCAGGGCCTCTCCCCCACCCCCCTCCTTGACCTGCCTTGACACGCCCACCGAAACAGCGCGTTTGGGGGAAGCTCAATGTGCGACTGGTTCGGAGTGGCTGTAACTCTGCACCACGGCTGAATTTTGGGGACGTCTTTGAATACTGTGTTTGTGGCCCACTAATACCTACATTAAAGCATCCATAAAATAGCATGGCATGGGATCTTTAACAATTGATTTAAGGAAAACAGACGCCTCTGCAATAGAAATGGTTTTGCCAGTGCCTGCAAATATACCAATATATTGGTATATTTGCTTATTGTGTTGTAATCAAATCTGTTATTATGTAGACCAATAATCAGTCAATTAATATTATGATGCATGACTTTTTTTTCAAAGCTTCATTGAAAGTTTGCAATGTACAAACAAAAGCAAGCAAACATCAATCATTGCAAACTTTCAATAATGCTTTGAGTGGCCACTGTTTAGAGAAGCGCTGTATAAATGCAGTCCATTTACACTCTCTCTCATTGAAGACAAGGAAATTAAATATAAATAATATAAAAGAGTCTTTTGACAAGGAATTTGACAAAGCATTATGCAAAACATGTAACAGAAACCTATTTCTCTCTCTCTCTCTCTCTCTCTCTCTCACTCACTCACTCACTCACTCACTCACTCACTCACTCACTCACTCACTCACTCACTCACTCACTCACTCACTGACTCTCTCATATAAATATATCTAATACAATTAAATCTATAAATACAATTTATGTATTTGTAACACTGGACTGGGCCTGTGAGTCAGAGTTCAGCAGTGGAGAATACTGTGGTGAATCTCTGCCTTCAGCTCAGCCTTAAGTGATGGCCCATCAAGGGGAGGGCCGGAGGGCCCCTCCCCCCCTCCCCCCCTGCACCTGGACTGCTGCTGCCTGACACAACAGCGGTATCTTAAAATAGCTGAATCAATTCATTAGTCAATCATATCTTCCCGGTCGTGTAAGAGGGCAAACAAGGTGTCCTTCAACATCTACGCTTCCAGGCGATTGCAACGGTGCCACACATGAGCGAACATGTTTAATGGTAGTAATTAGCTGTCGAACTTGGAGGCCTTAATCAATAATGACCATCTATTGATTTGCTTCCCGATATTTTTTTTTGACAAATTACATGTTTTTTAGCATCTACACTTTGAGCTGAGTCCAATGAAACCAAGCATGACACTCTAGCAAAACGTTAACATGTAGTATACATGGTACACCTATGGTCTAGGACATGATCTTGGTGTGGTACAAGGTCGTGCTTGATCTCATTGGACTCAGCTCAACGTGTAGATGCTAAATAACATGTAATATGTCAAAAATCTCCATCGGGAAGCAATTCTATAGCTGGTGATTATTGATAAAGGCCTCCAAAATCGACAGCTAATAACTACCCCGAAACGTATTCAAATATGGTCATGTGTGGCACCGTTGCAATCGCCTCGAAACGTAGATGTCAGAGGACACCTTGCCCCGTTAAGCCACCGGGAAGATATTTTCATACGTTCTAGAAGTCTGGGGTCAAAAGGTCAAAAGGAGCCGGCACCATGCCGCTTATGAGATAACAAAAAGTTAATGTGTATTTCTCTCGTAACTTTTTGTCATTATTAAAGAGAGGCCTGATTCTCAGATATGCATGTTGGATGGCTACGATGTAGGTCGGGGAAGAACTTCAGGCTAAAATCTTGCAAGCGAGCCGCTGTGTGAGGTGCAACGAGATGGAGCACTTGCTGAGTCATTCCCTGCAGGGCTGGAGCCACAGGTTGATGGTATGCGTCTTTTGAGACCCCCTTTGATATATAAGAGACCCTAAGGTATAGCTTACTTGAAAATGTTTTCAATTCAGTCACCTATTGCTTTACCTTTAGGGCTTCGGCCTCCTAATTGATCATAATTGAATGAGTCTTTTTTTTATATATGTGATACCACAACCACTGGGACGTGGCAACAATTATCCAAATCAATATGGGGAAACGGGGGGAGGGGGGTACTTGTGGACAGTAGGGGTGTACACTAGACATAAATAGGAAGCAAACTCAGGAGATGGAATGACCTCTCACAAATATTTATTTAATAAATTGTTTCAAATAACCCTGCCTCGTTAAATCAATGAGTTTGGTGTTTTGCTTTAAAAAATAGGTTATAGAAGAAGTCTAAACTGCAGAAAATAAAAACATCCTAGGTGCCTTTTAAGGATAGCTTGGAATATCTGTCTATTTTTTAACCATCGGACCCCAGTTTACGACAAAAACAACACAATTGACCGCAGCTCCTTTGCCGCGTGGTTTAAGGATTAGAGGGGGTGGTCGATAGCAACCACCATAGCTACCATGAAGGTCAAGTGACTGGATGCAGCGTCTTTATTCTGCTATAGTAACACGGTAAATGGGCTGAGAACTAATTCGAATTTACGATATTGTAGTGACTACATTATGGGTTCGTGTTCCCCTCTTACTGATCGAGTGGGAGGGAACTGGTCAGGAGTCACGGGGGCTATAGGGGGACGCGTTAGGCGGTTGCACGCGAGATCTAACCATGCACTGTGACTGATTGTTCTGATCTGTTTTATTGGATTAAACGGTTATAATTAAGTTGCCTACGTCGTCCTTTTCCTCCGGCACTACAATATGTTCAATAAAACGTAATCACGGACAAAATACGTTTTTCAGACAAACGTAATTGAGAATGCTGAATAGTTCTCTGGGAACGTAATTTTTATGAGAAAGGGTTGCTCTGTCTGTCTTGGTCTCTATAGCAACGACCTCAGCTACCCAGCACTGATCAAAAAAACGATTGTTTCTCTCAATCAAAGCACAAAACAGGACAACTGATGCCCATAAACTTAACCCATACATGTTTTTTAATTAACAAGGACACGTTGGTGTAGTTGTGTTGAGGAATGTCACAGATTTCACTGTAAAATCGCCGTTAATGTGCAGACATCGGGTCTTCCGTTAGCCAATGGGATGAATGAATGCTCATAGCTTCATATTGCCGTGGAGGGATTACATCGCAATGAGTGGAAAACCCCCTGCGTCGAAAAAAGAAGCACATGGTCCTGCGTTAGCCAATGGGATGAATGCTCATAGCGTCTCTATGTGCAGCCATCGGCTCTTCCGTTAGCCAATGGGATGAATGCTCATAGCTTCATATATTGCCTTGGAGGGATTAAATTGTAATGAGTGGAAAACCCCCTGCGTCGAAAAAAGAAGCGCAAGGGTACCCTATTGCGTCAGAAACTGAAGCCAACGTCACTGACCGTTCGTCAGAAATCGACGCGCTCGGAGTGAGAACGTGTTACTCCCGATTTGCAACATTTTGCAACAAATTATTCTAAATCTGCCAATGGACACGGCTACATTTTGCGGTTTTCACTCGCTACAAGGTTGCATCTGTGGCTGCTGGTAATTCACTCACTAAGAAGTAAACTCTACGGGGCTATTTTCAGCATTATGTTGTTTTTTTTACGGCACCACGATCCGGGGCTATTCCCAAAAGATCCGGGGCTATAGCCTCGAATGCCCAGGTCTAACGACGCGCCTGATGTCAAACAAATCAATAGTTGCATAACGTGACGGCATCACCGTTGATGGACAATGATATCCATTCGTCTATATCCGACGGCGAGGGATTAACATAAATGTTTATCTGATTGTCCCCCGCGTTGAAAAACTACGCAAAAGGTAGATCCATCTTTCGTCGGTAATTCTCGCTGGTGACGTCGGTATGCGTATAAAGTGATGCGTGGTATGGGGACCCATCTACCCTCCACAGAAGTTAATGCTGGGTTTTGAGTATCTTATGCACGCAAAATTGTCATTTATGACAATATGTACTGCGTATGTACTGCACGCATTTTGAAAGTGTCAAACCGTGCGATCTGTACGCATATTGGTGAGACTTGGTTGATATCACACAGATCCTGACTTTTACGGTCCCTACCGTGACCATGCCCCTCCCCCACCCCTGTTGTTTCTCTCAGGAAATGCTGGCTTGGGGCGGTAAATATTGTTTGAATGTGTTGGTCAAATGACTATTAACAATTGATTTAAGGAAAACAGACGCCTCTGCAATAGAAATGGTTTCGCCAGTGCCTGCAAATATACCATATTGGTATATTTGCTTATTTTGATGTAATTTCCTACATTATCTGAAAATGCTTAATTTTCCCTCAAATCTGTTATTTATTTTTTTTCTAAGCTTTATTGAAAGTTTGAAATGTACAAACAAAAGCAATCAAACATCAGTCATTGCAAACTTTCAATAATACTTTGAATAAAAACGTTTTCTCATCGAATTTGAATAAACACACAAAACATCCAACACCAGATATTTATCTCTGAATATCTACACTTTGTCTCTCAATCTATCAACTTTCAACCCAATCAACGTGACCCATACGGTGTATGCTGTGTGATAAATCTAGCTTATGATTTAAACACCGATGGCCCACCAGTCTTCTGTTCCTATGGATGCGCAGTGCACTACATGCGATTTCATTTGACAGTGAACTTGCGTGTGTTTGCATAACGCGATTTTATTGGCTGACGGTTCCGTTGCTTCTTGAAATATAGGCGACTTCACGCTGCCAGTTTGAACTTCGCGCCGGCTTTTCAACAGCGAAGGAGATGGTAAGTGCTGACTTCTTGTACCATAGCTTCGAATATAATATTGCTCTGTTAAATGTAATTTAATTGAATAACGTTATAGGTTCGCATATGTGTCGCAAATTAAAGAGAGCAGCGAAGCTAGAGATAGAAGATAGATAGATAGATAGATAGATAGATAGATAGATAGGATACTTTATTAATCCCGAGGGAAATTCAAGCTGCAGTTTGACCAAAATGATGCAAGAGTTTTAGCTAATCCACGTGCTCAAAAGTAGAGTGTCGAAATGAGAGTTAGCAGGCTATCATTATGTTTGGTTTAATATGAATGAATAAAATGTTTTATTGTGTCATGCATAGGCCTACAACTGTATGCCCAGCCCGCATAGTCAGAATGCTTCCTATACATTGTCAGACAACTATAACAACGATTTAATAATTGCACACCCACAGGGGCAGTGTCTGTCAGTAGCAGCCGTTGCACCCACACCAAGCTGCATATGAAACCTATGAGTCCATTGTTATAATTTCAGTACAACACAATTCGGATAAAAATTATTTAACATGCTGCAAATAAATCCGTGTATGGTTCGTTCTTTGAATATTCCGATTTAAAACAAAATCAGAAAAAACAATTAACAGAGTCGTTTTTTGGTTTTTCTGCTTTCGTTTTGAAAGGCATTTTTTAAATCAAAACGGGAAAACTGAATAATCCAGTTGCTTGTTTTGTTTGCGTGATATTTAGAGAAAACCGCAAGTCTCTCGCATTCTACAATGGCCAGCTTTATGGTTTTCCGTGGGAGCCGGCGATTTAGTCTGCGAGTGGACGATCGGAAACTAGATTTCTTCTTCGAAGGTTGTGCTCCAAGCTCCTCATCGTCCCAACGGAGCACTTCGGGACACCAGATTGCCCCGAAGCAACCTCTCGCGCGTAACAGCCTCTTGCGTTTGATGTTCTGCTCTCGCGCGCGCAAATTACCTCTGCGCGCGTTAAACAGCCTCTCGCGCGTAAGATCATCCTCTCGCGTTTGATGTTCTGCTCTCGCGCGCAAATTTAGTTTTGGCACTATGGGGGAGGGAACCAAGGCAGGGCGGGCTTTCCTATGATTGTCCGTTTCTGAAGCGCTGCTTTGCCTGGCCCGCCTAGAGACGTTGGCCCGCCAATGAGACTCGACCTTGCGAGCGCCACATGTGTGTGTGTGAATACACACACTGTAACGCAAGTGTTTCTTGTCAGTTCTTTGACGTGTCTTGTATTTCCACAACGAGACTGTTGTGGGGGTTATCTGAGCCATAGTTGAGAAGGAATTGGGGGAAAGGAACTTTGGCTTTGACTCACTGAAGTACATGAACTGCGACATGCCGCCGGTTGCCGCGAGGCACCATCGCCCGGCAGCGGGCAGCCGGCAGCAGGCAGCTCGCGGTTCAGTCGACTTCAGGTTGATGTGAATGTGGAAGAACCAGAGACGTCGCAGAACCCGACAAAGTCGTTTGTGATTCATAATATCGTCTGGAGGCGCACACAGCTTTTGGCCGTGATAATATGTCTTACGTGATATAGATATCTATGTATTATATGATATTATTTAGATATAGAGTGTTGTACGCATCCTTGTTATTTGGATAATCGTTCTGCTTTTGCTGTTATGGCGCATAACACATTGGACTCTCGTCTCTGGTATTTCTAAAACGAGACTTGGGGGTTATCTCAGCCAAGGTGGAGAATGAATTGGGGGGATGGAACTTTGGCTTTGACTCCCTCAAGAACATGAACCACGACATGGAGGAGAAAGGGATTGTTGGCGGCGAATGTCTCCCGCTTGAGCCCCGCTGAGGAGCGAGGCGGGTCAAGGAGGAGGGTGGGGGTGTGGCACTGCAGCTTGCAGCCACGGTGCGCTCTGTTTACAGTGGATGTATCGCAATGGCGAGGCGCACAAAGCCTTTAGCCGTGTTCTGTAAATATTCTAGAACACACGGGAGTCCTGGAGCTCTATATCTAAATACTATCATATAGCCTACATAGATATCTATATCATATAGTATATATTATCACGGCCAAAAGCTGTGTGAGCCGATATTATGAATCTCAAACGACCGCGTAGGGTTCTCCGACGTTCCTGGTTCTTCAACGTCCACATCAATGTGAAGTAGACTGAACCGCGACAAGGAGGAGAAAGGGATCGTTGCCGGGCAGCGCTTAGGCACCTCCGCCTCCGGCGGTGGTCCCTCAGCGGGGCTCAAGCGGGAGACATTCAACGCCAACAATCCCTTTCTCCTCCATGTCGTGGTTCATGTTCTTGAGGGAGTCAAAGCCAAAGTTCCTTCCCCCAAATTCATTCTCAACCTTGGCTGAGATAACCCCCAATACGAGTCTCGTTGTAGAAATACCAGAGACGAGAGTCCGATGTGTTAGGCGCATAACACCAAAAGCAGAACGGTTATCCAAATAAGAGGGAAGTGTAGGCCTACAACACAGTCCTGGAGCTCTATATCTAGATAATATCATATAATACATAGATATCTATATCATATAATGCATATTATCACGGCCAAAAGCTGTGTGCGCCTCCAGACGATATTATGAATCACAAACGACTTTGTCGGGTTCTGCGACATCTCTGGTTCTTCCACTTTCACGTTAACCTGAAGTCGACTGAACCGCGCGCTGCCTGCTGCTGGCTGCCCGCTGCCGGGCGATGGTGCCTCGCGGCAACCGGCGGCATGTCGCAGTTCATGTACTTCAGCGAGTCAAAGCCAAAGTTCCTTTCCCCCAATTCCTTCTCAACCATGGCTCAGATAACCCCCACGACAGTCTCGTTGTGGAAATACAAGACACGTCAAAGAACCAACAAGAAACACTTGCGTTACAGTGTGTGTATTCTCAATTCACACACACACATGTGGCGCTCGCAGGGTCGAGTCTCATTGGCGGGCCAACGTCTCTGGGCGGGCCAGGCAGAGTAAGGGGAGGAGCATGATGGCGTTTAGGACGTCATCATGCTTGATGACGTTTAGGACGTCATCACACAGACATTCCAAATCAGCTAGTGCTCGTTTTACACCAAACGCAAGTTTTAGCCACTGGGGGACCATCGGCAGGCTAGGGGAACTCATATTTATGTTAGAAAACCTCATAAAGTGAGGTTTTCTAACATAAATATGAGTTCCCCATGACATTTTCATGTCATGGGACCTTTTAAAGAATACATAAAATAGCATGTCATGGGACCTTTAAAAAAACAGAAAAATACTGTTTATTTGAATTTTCCTTTTGCCCTTTTTCGGCTTCAAAACCAAATCAGAAAAACCAAAAAACGACTGTTAATTGTTTTTTCTGATTTTGTTTTAAATCTGAATAGTCAAAGAACGAAGCATACACGGATTCAAATAGCTTTTTTGTTTATTTATAATTAATTTAGGTAAATAAGGCTACCAATTAGAGGTCACTTAGTGCACTGTGGCTGATTTACTTCATCTAGCGCCATCACTGAGTAAATTAAAAAAAAATTGAAACCATGGCATCACTATATTTTGAACCATGAAACATGAATTTTCTAATGTTGGACCTTGAAGTTTGACTGACTGTCATTTGTACTTACAGGATGATGGCCCAGGTTTTGCAACCAATGACGGAAGCTTTGAATGCTCAGGTGAGAAAGATGAGATAAAGAGTTTGTAGTAGTTGCGTAGAATATTATACTGAAAAATAATTCTTAAAGCTAAGGTATATAGTGGTATATATAGTGACTGAAAAGTCACGATTACTGCTTTTCTTTAAACCTGCGCTGTGTCATTGCATTTTGTAGACAACATGTAGAAAGATCAGGGGCCTCATTTATAAACGTTGGCTATGCCATTTCTCACACAAAAAATGTGATTTATAAAAACTTGATTTTGAGGTGGTGAATTGAAGCCAGATTATATAATGATCCTCTCACATTTAATTTCCCTTAATAACAAAAATTATGGATCCATGTTATCCTAAATATATTTAAATAACTGATGACATCATCAGTTATAGAAATCCAAGATGACCCATAACAGACCACTGATAGATTTCAATAATATATTGTAATATATCTCCAAGTATGACAGTTTTTGCAAAGACCATTTATGGTTGAATGTGGGTGTGTAGAGGATGAGATAGTTCTATCAACTATGAATAATTTGATGGTTACATGGAATTTTAAGTCCCATATCATGTTGAATTTAGTAACTACAGGTTTTGCCAAATGATGCCACTATTTTCAGCATTATTATCAAATACTTCAGGGAGTTTGTTGATTTGTTTTCCCAAATGGAGCATTCTCATGGGTTTTAGGCCTAGAACTACTTTAGGAGGGAAATAAAACAAATGGATGGAACATACAAATTTCACGAACAGCCTGAATTTGGCATTTGTTAGTTCATCTTGAACGGTATTAACATTTTCATCTTCTGTAATTTAGTTGCAGGTGCTGCTGATTTGTCAGGTGACTTCGATCCTGAACAGAAGAAAGAGGTAGGATATGTCATCATCTTTGGGTTCTTAAAATCGACAGGTACACCAATTACATGCATGTTTTTCTATGATAGAAATCAAAACAATGTATATACACACTGATACAATCTATAGACATTAAAGGACCCATGGCATGCTATTTTATGGATGCTTTAGTATAGGTGTTAGTGGGCCGCTAATACAGTACTTGAAGACGTTCAAGCTTTGGTGCAGAGTAACAGACACTACGAGCCAGTCCCACAATGAGTGCTCCACAAACGCGTTTTTTCTGTGTCTGTCCATTTAAATGCTAATGAGGAGGAGAGAGGCGGGTCCAGGTGGAGGGTGGGGGTGTGGCCCTGACCCGCGGTACCATGCGCTATTGTTTACAGTGGAACACTGAACATTCCTTGAGCTCTATATCTAAATATTATCATATTATATTTAGATATCTGTATAATATAATATATTATCATGGTCAAAAGCTGTTTGCGCCTCTGGATGATATTATGATTCTCAAACGACTGCTCTCGGGTTCTCAGACGCCCCTGGTTCTTCCATTTCCACGTCAATATTAATTACAGAATATGAACCACGAAATGGAGGAGAAAAGGATTGTTGCCCAGGATTGTCCGTCGGAGCCCCGCTGCAGCGGGGCTCCGACGGACAATCCTGGGCAACAATCCTTTTCTCCTCTGTGTCGC
Organism: Gadus morhua; assembly: GCF_902167405.1. Classification (NCBI taxonomy): domain Eukaryota; kingdom Metazoa; phylum Chordata; class Actinopteri; order Gadiformes; family Gadidae; genus Gadus; species Gadus morhua. The sequence continues at coordinate 26,712,568 of NC_044060.1, read as the reverse complement.
GGATCCCAATTCCTTCTCAACCAACCCGACGCAGTCTAGTCTTCACTAAATGGGAGCTTTATGCAAGCTTGCGTTATTGTGTTGCGTGTTATGCACCATAACACCAACAGCAGAACGGTTATCCAAATTACAAAGAACTTGCGTTACAGTGTGTGTATTCACACACACACACGTGGCGCTCCTACGGTCCTAGCTCATTGCGTCATTGGCGTGCCAAATTCTCTGGGCGGGCCAAGCAGAGAAAGGGGAGGTAACCTGGTCCTGTATGACGTCATACTTGACCGGAAGCCAAATCGAAGCGTTTCAGCAATCCTTTTTTATTTTACCAAAATCCCATTCAAAAAATTTATCGATTTTGAGACGAGGGAACTGCAATTCCCTTGTCTCGTCCCTGAGTGCTAACTCAGTTCCGGGTTTTAGGACTCATTCCTGGCACACACAATTGTGTGTGCCAGGAAACATACAAATGCCTCCAAACTGCTCATGTGCTTTAATCCAAGTAGAAGCCTACACATGCAGGGTTTACTTGAATATATGTCATTTACACCATGTTTTTGGCCACAAATGACCCAAGTTTTATGGGAGAATGCCGAAAACTTTTCCTGTGAATCTCTGGGAGGATTTATGGATTCAAAAGATTCACCCGACCTTCCATTAGTGTGAATGACTGCATTTTCATTTTCACTATTACTTTAAGAACACAATCACATTATGATTTTTGACCAATATGTTTCCAACCATATATTTCATAATCAAAACAAAACTGTGACATGGCATTTGAAATGGAATACAACTGTGATATTGTTAGAGCGACTACTGCAAGCCACCACAACAAATCGCGATGATACTAATCTTTGCAAATCTGCATTGAAGCTTTGAAGCAAACAAATAGCTGCTTTCATTTCTAGTGGACTTCAACTGTTTAAAAAGTGTTTTCTGATGTTTATTTTTCAGAAAATACACCAGTGTTCAAGTGACAGTGAGGGTACCGTTATCCTTGACCCCACTCCAGCTGATGTTTGCAAGGACACAAGCGTACCTGAGCTCAGAAGAACGGACAGTGTATTTGTAAGTTAATTTGCAAAACTTCACATGCTTTCATTTGAGTGTCTAAACTTGTCCTGTATTCAGGAAGAACTGTCTGACAGACATTTTTTTTGACACTTTGACAAGTCTAAAATACCATTACAATAATTGATAACTTTATTTGAAGGTGTCTACATAAGAGTGACACGACACCGTCATAACTACGACATGACACTGTCATAACTACGAGATGACACTGTCATGAACTTTTCATAAACGTTATGAACATGTTAGAAACGTTATATGAATGTTGTGTGTTCTCATTTTTGTATGTGTAACTGTTTAATGTCAAATGTTGTCTTATTTGCGTTTATGCCTTATTTGTGTATGTTGTCTTATTTGTGTTTAGGTCAAATGTAGTATGTTGTCTTTTTTGTGCAAATGGATAATTGTTGTCTATCTGTTTGTTGTATAAATCATAGAATAAAAAAATGATCACAAAAAAAACATGTTATAAACGTTTAAAAAGTATTTCTTAAAATCTAATTTAGCGTTTTTTGTTGTTGTTTTTTAGCTTACAAGACAAATGCTGCGATACTTAGAGGAATCCTCATCAGGTTTTGAGTTCAGTGAGGATGAATGGGTCCCTCAATCTGCTGAAGAAAGCGATAATGACACGTCAACTGTTGAAAGTTTAATTGAAGATATAAACAAACAGTGCAAGGATAAGAAGCCGAAGATGCCGAGATCATCTTCAGCTAACTCTCAGGATGTTGATGTAGAATGTCCAACCAGTCAAAGTCAAGTCAAAGAGAAGGCATATGACAAATGACAGTGACAGCAAAAGACAAACGACAGCAAAAGATATTAATCCTCACAAGGATAAGAAGAGGAAGGTACAGAAAATGCGTGAGACAGATTCTAGTTCTCTGGCTGAAAACGAAACTGGAGAATCCTCATCAGCTGATAGTTCTGATTTGAAGGTAATGACGCTAAAGAAGAAAGTGCATGGTGGCCGACTGTACACGAAAAGGTTCTACTGCTTGTTCTGCTCTAAATCTTTCTGCAAAATGGCACGTCATTTGGAATCCAAGCACAAAGATAAACCAGAAGTGGCAAGAGCAGTTACATTTCCAAAGGGTTCTAAAGAGAGCAGAATACAGTTCAGTTTATTGAGGAATAGAGGGAACCGTGTGCATAATAACCAGGTGCTTAAAAAAGGGAAAGGAGTAGTTATTCCCTGTCAACAATCCAGTGTACCTGTAAATCCCAGTGATTACATGCACTGTGTGAACTGTGAGGCTTACCTCAAGAGAAAATCACTTTGGAGGCACATGCAGAGATGTCACCTACAAAAAAAAGTCAAAGGTTTAAAGCCAGGAAAAACAAGAGTTCAGGCCCTTTGTGCGTATACTCAGCCAGTTCCAGACAGTGTGAATGCAAGATTTTGGAAACTGGTGCTTAACATGCAACAAGATGATGTTACAGATGTTGTCCGCAAAGAAGGAAGCAGACTGAAATTAGGGGAACACCTCTTCAATAAGCATGGGCATGATGTCACAAAACATGATTATATCAGACAAAAGATGCGGGAGACAGGGCGACTAGTTCTGCAAGGAAAGAAAAATGGCCAATTAAAGGTGGTGTCAGATTTCTTTGTACCAGCTAATTTCCCTCATGTGATAGAAGCAGTGAAGAATGTGGCTGGTTTCAATGAGGAAACAAACACATACAAAACACCATCGTTGGCGTTGAAGTTAGGCCACAACCTCAAGAAATTGGCAAACATAATTGAATGTGAATTAATGATCTCAGGTGGTGATGATGACATCAGCAATGTGCGGCTGTTCAAACAAATCTGTGACACTAAATGGAATGAGTGCGTGTCTTCCCAGGCCCTCAGGACTTTGAGTGAGGCTAAATGGAATGCACCACAACTTCTTCCCTTTGCTGAAGACGTGAAAAAAATGCACCAGTATCTTGACATAAAAAGGAAGGAGTGCCAAACAAACCTTGAAGAAGAACCAAATAAGAAGCACTGGGCAGAACTTGCAAAGACGACACTTTGTGAGGTGATCCTTTTTAATAGGAGAAGAGAAGGAGAAGTGTCCAAGATGTCCCTTGCTGCTTTTACATTGAGAGATACTTCTTTGACTCATCCAGATGTAGAGCTTGCTTTGTCTGACCTTGAGAAGAAGCTTTGCAAGCACTTCCATCGAATAGAGATTAGAGGCAAGCGAGGTAGAAAAGTCCCCATCCTCCTCACACCTGATATGCTGGCATCGATGGAGTTACTTGTCAAGACTCGCCGGAACTGCGATGTGCCTGATGAGAATCTGTTCATGTTTGGGAGACCACAAGCTCTCAGTCACTTCAGAGGATCAGATGTTGTTCGTCAGGTTGCTCAAAGCTGTGGGGCAAAACAGCCAGAAGCAATATCCTCTACTAAATTGCGGAAACACATTGCCACTATGTCCAAGGTCCTCAATTTAAAGGACAATGAAATGGATGACCTTGCTGACTTCCTCGGCCATGACATCAGAGTACATCGCCAGTATTATAGGCTACCTGAGGGGACATTACAGCTGGCGAAGATAAGTAAGATTCTTATGGCCCTGGAACGAGGACAGCTGTCTGAATTCAAAGGAAAGAATCTTGACCAGATCAACATTAATCCAGAAGGTAAAATAGGCCTGTGTAAATAACTGTGTAAATAACGAAATAAATATTTCTTTTTTTCTTTTACATGTGTAAATAACTATGCATTTATGTATGTATTGGCAATCAAGGGTTTACCTCGATAGAGAATGTTTGGGCGACTGCCAAAGAGATTTTATCAATTACTAAAGTTATAAATATACCAGTAGATTGAATTATGCAATGTGGTTTTACAACCAGAAGATTGTGCATGGAGCTCTTTTTGGTGGAAAGTAACTATTAAGACATTGTACCCTCTAGCATTGTATAGGGATGTGTTCATATTTGTCAGGCAGCCCCAGCTCCGTTTTCTTAAATGGTTTATGTTATTTGGTTATTTTCCATGTGGTTGCTTGTTTCCCAGAGAAAATGGCTGTCGACAGTGATGCATCAAGCATTGAAGATGAGGATGACATGACTGTGCCTCCACCTTCACCTACAAAATCATCAGCTTCATCTTCAAAAGCATCAGGTATGTACTGTAGGCAGCTATTGAGAGGGAATAAGCACACTAATGACTGTGTTCACTGTGTTGAAGATTCAATACTAAAAGAGAGGGTAAGGCTGTATATTAAGGTTGTTGTAATAAGCATTAGTTAATAGGTAATAAGTGCCTTATAAGAGGTTTATTAACATTATTGGTTTTATAAGACTATATACGTGTTAATAACACCATTATAATATAGTCAATACCAAATTATAAGACATTTATAAGAATTTATAAGAAACTTGTTAACAGTTTGTAGATGCTTAAGAACATTAATAAAAGCCTCATGAGTATCTTATAATTGCTCATAATAGCCTTACAAACAAATATTGAGTCAACTAACCCACCCATTATGTCATTGTCATGCCTTTACTAATCTTTTTTGTTGCTACTTATTACAAGGTTACATATACTACATATATTGAAGATCTTCTCAGATTTGCTCATGTTTTTAATAGATGGGTCAGATGAAAAGATGCCACTGGTTGGGGAGGTCTCCAGAGATTCACATACAACAAAAAGTAAGCTGTTCAAAGTTTTTGGCTGTACCGCTTAACAGCGATCAAGGACACCACTCAATATAATGCACTCCAGTACCCCACCACCTTTATCCACTATGATCTCAACAATAGACATGAAGTACAATGATCTTTCTGACAATGTCAACAAAAACTGAGAATGTAAAAGTAGCATTTATGGCAGAGCTGTTGTATTGGATTAAATTAGATTGCACAGGTGTAAATAATGAAGTGGCTGGTGAGTGTAGATTTTCTGCCATTTTGAGGGTGCACTCACACTAGGCCATCTGTACTGTGCCCAAGTCCGTTTCTCCTAACCTTGCTCAAGTACGATTCCCCCCCCCCCTATTGTTCTCTGGCCTGTGCTCACACTAGCAATCGCCTAGTGTGTCATCCAGCTCAGGTTGCGTAACCGTGCGTGTGCGCGTGTCGGCTCATTAGCATCTGTACCGTGGCCTGAGCACACCTCTCCCAAGTGTGCTCAGGCCACGGAATGGAAGTGGACTTGAGTACGGTTGGCGCACTCACACTTCCCAAACGATCTAGACTTCAGCACGGTAGAGGTTTGAATCGGACTTGGGCTTGGTACAGATGGCCTAGTGTGAGTGCACCCTGAGTTTGGTCCAAATCTGTTTTTTCACTAGTACTCCTACAAATTTTCAAGAACAGTAAATTAATGTCTTACTTTATTCAGGGTCATCACAAACCAAAAGAAAAAAATGGACCAAAGAAGAAATCCAGGCAGTGGAAAAAACCCTCATGTACCTTATCAGCTCTGGAAAGGTTCCTGGGAAAGAACAGTGTTTGAAGTGCATTGAGGCTTCACCAAATGCTCTTCAAGATAGGAAATGGGAGGGAGTCAAATTCTATGTCAAAAACCGCATAGATGCTTCAAAGCGAGAGAAACAAAGTGAAAGGTAAGCTTTGACTATTGCTTTCGGAAAGCTGGAAGATGTTTTTGTTTTTTGCTGGCGTTTTAAATGTTGAAATATACATGTGTTACGTCCCCCTGGTAACTCTTACCATGGCGGTCCCGCACCACACCCTGTGGTGGGGGGGGGGCACTGTTTTCCCACTGGGCCATTCGGCTTTTCCCTCTTTTCAGCAGGTGCACCTGATTGACTTATTGGAGGAAGACATCCCGCCTTTCGGTCCCTCATCTTTATCTTGTTGCATATTCTCACTACACCAGTCCATAACACACTACACATAGTTAAGCTGCCATTTACACTGATACTTAATTTCCTTGTTAGGGTTTTATACTTTCAATAAATACATAAGAACTTGTTCACTGCGTGTCTCCCGATTTTTTATGTCATGCTTGAGCCATGCGGTCATAACACATGTTAATTTAGAATATACATGTTAGTCTCAGCTAACACACTCAGTTGGTGTTTACAAAAATCTGTTTTTTTTAGATGACTACTATGTGAAACTTTACTTAAATATAGGTATTAGTGGGCCACAAACACTTACACAGTATTCAAACACGTCCCCAATATTCAGCCGTGGTGCAGAGTAACAGCCACTCCGAACCAGTCGCACATTGAGCTTCCCCCAAACGCGCTGTTTCGGTGGGCGTGTCAAGGCAGGTCAAGGAGGGGGGTGGGGGTGTGGCCCTGAGCAGCGCTCTGTTTACGGTGGATGTATCGCAATGGCTTGTAGAAACCCATATTATGCATAGATTGATGTGGAAGTGGAAGAACCAGAGACGTCGGAGAACCCGACGAAGTCCTTTGTGATTCATTATATCGTCTGGACGTGCACACAGCTTTTGGCGGTGAAAATATGTATTATTTCATATAGATATCTATGTATTCAATTATATTATTTAGATATAGAGCTCCAGGACTGTAACGCAAGTGTTGTATACTTCCATGTTATTTGGATAACTGTTCCGCTTTTGGAGTGATGGCGCATAACACGTTGGACTCTCGTCTCTGGTATTTCTACAACGAGACTCGTATTGGGGGTTATCTCAGCCAAGGTTGAGAATGAACTGGGGGAAAGGAACTTTGGCTTTGACTCCCTGAAGTACATGAACCACGACATGGAGGGGAAGGGATTGTTGGCCGCGAATGTATCCCGCTTGAGCCCTGCTTCCCGCCGCCTCGGCAGCGGTCAGCGCTAATCACCGCTAATCACCGAGGCGGTGGTCCATCGGCAGCAAGGCTCCGGCGGGAGTCGACCGCGGTCAACAATCCCTTTCTCCTCCATGTCGTGGTTCATGCCTACTTCAGGGAGTCAAACCCAAAGTTCCTTTACCCCAATTCATTCTCAACCATGGCTGAGATAACCCCCACTACGAGTCTCGTTGTGGAAATACCAGAGACGAGAGTCCGACGTATAACAAGGAAGTGTACAACACTTGCGTTACATTCCTGGAGCTCTACATCTAAATAATATCATATAATACATAGATATCTATATCAAATAATACATATTATCACGGCCAAAAGCTGTGTGCACGTCCAGACGATATAATGAATCACAAAGGACTTCGTCGGGTTCTCCGACGTCTCTGGTTCTTCCACTTCCACATCAATCTGTATTAGACAGAACCGCGCGCTGCCTGCTGCCTGCTGCCGGCGCGAGGCACCACCGCCGCGAAGCACCACCGCCCGGCAGCGGGCAGCCGGGCGGTGGTGCTTCGTGGCGGTGGTGCCTCGCGGCAACCGGCGGCAGGCAGCATGTCGCAGTTCATGTACTTTGATGTCGCTCTGCCATTGCATTCAAAATTCTGTAACTAGCCTGTTACTACGAACTTAGCAACTACCGTACACGTATTAGCATTTAGCACTAGCTCAATCACGACTCCTTCAGAATTTCTGTGGGTGGTTACGAACCAACCAAGTGGGCAGTGCCTTGAATAATAATTTGACAACGCTACGTAGCATTGTCACCTTATCCAGATCGGCTCATTTCTTCTGCCTTTTTCCTTGCATAGGCTATTGCGTACAGCAGACAAACTGCATAGATTTCAAAGTTACCACTATGTTATTTAACAAACAACAGTACCACTATGTTACCACTAGGCGCTCATAGAAAAAAGAGCAGAAAAAAATAAATACACACTTCCAGAACACCCAACCTCATGGGGACTGCAGTACCACTGTGTTACCACTAGAGGCGCAGAAATATACACACACACAGATTTTTGTCAGGATTGGTCCACATGGGGACTTTTTAGAAAACTGCATGGGCCATGTTTAAATACTGTTTAGGAGCCATTGGTGGGGCTTTGCCAGTGGGGACCTCATTTTTGGTCCCCACGGGGACATGAGTCCCCATGGGTCTGTGTGCATTCAGGTCAAAGTCCCCACGGGTATAGAGGAACAAGAACACACACACACACACACACACACACACACACACACTTACACACACACTTGACTAAGTACACGGTATGAGGTATAGGTCGAATCAATACCAGCGAAATTATTTAGGCTAAAAGCCCACTGCAAACACAGTAAACAACACATATAGGCCCTAAAGCTACTAAAGATAAAAATTGTATTTGTTAGTCACTCACCGTTTGACTTCTTTACGGGAAAAGTATTAGTCCTTGTATAACGTGCGCTTTATAATTTCACCTCTTGTGACCGTTCAAGCCCACAGCAACAGTCTGGCTTGGTGAATTGCACTGCTGGAACTTAGCCTACATCGTCTTTTATTTTTGGTTTCATGATCACACATGTGGAATTGTGCCTTGGCCTATTCGGCATATTGAACCGTCGGCCTAATGCGCCTCCTTTTTGAAAAGTCGGACAAACGGACCTTCGGACCAATGGGTTCCGTTTTCGGAACATTGAACCGTCGGCATAGTGGCATGTCGATCTAATGGGAAATATTTCGGACCATTAAGACGTCGGAACAATGAGGCGTCGGAATTACGGCATGGCACCTCCACGCCTGCCCAGTAAGTAAGTCACAACACATAGCCCAGGGGGTCCAGAATGCTGCAGGTAACGCATCCTTCAGATGCCCTACTAAGTGTATCTCCACGCGTGCCTATACAATTCCCCTCCTTTTGCTTCATAGAGCCGAGACTAAACCTTTACCAAATAAAGTGAGTTAAAAGCGATCCTGATTCGAGTACCTTTTCCAAAGAGCACGACAATATATATATATATATGTAAGGTCTGTCTCACTTGTATTCATTTTACTCTGAAATAACTTGATTGGAACCTTAGATGTTTGGGGATAAGCAGCACAGCAGTCAGGTATTTATTTAAAGCCATAACAAACTGCGTATTTTGTTTATTCAGGTAGATAAAATGTAAGTTTTTTCTTTTCAAAATGCCACCTCAAGCGTTTTATTTATTTATGTAATTTTTCCAGGAGAAGGAGGAGTGGGCAGCTGAAAGGAGTCGTAGTGAATCAAATGTTGTTTCGGCCCGGCCGAAACAACATCAGGGACGCCAGTGGTCTTTAGCTAGAAAATTCAACTCGCTTTTAGCTGATAGGTTTCTTTTCCCTCTGGTCTATGTTTATGAAACCTAGAAACGCCCCTGAACGTGGATACTACTCCCTTACGGAGTCGATGAACTAAGCGTAACTTAACAGGGATAACTTAGGAATTGTTGAACAAAGCGCAATAGTAGACGGATATTAATCCTAAAAAGTGTTGAAGAACTAATCACGGCTGAAGCAGTTGTTCAAAGTTACAATTTATCGTTACGGTTGCTAGTTCAGATACAAATTAGTGTGTAAATCTACAACTAATGTTCAACTAAGACTAGACTGAATAGCAAACTACAAACTGGAAAATGTACTTCCTGCAGAAAATGATGGCAGTGCTGTAGTGCAAAGTGAGGGGGGGAAATATGTTTTAATAAACCCACATTTTTAAAGATGTAAAGGAATGTTGAATATCTTTAATCAACTGAAAAGATTCCAACAGAGTTCAAAGGTCTAAATGGAGTAAACAATGTAAACATCTCGCTGTAAGCAGCGAGAAAGAGACACCATAAGGGTAGTGCGCAGATAGTAGAGTGCACTCTCTAGTTATGTTTACGTCAAAACCACAAATGCAACAAAGGGTAAATGCTGTGTATTATGGATACTCAAATTTTTGCAGCAGACCTCCTCAAAAACGGAATCTACTGAATCGTGTCCCAGAGCACGAATGTCAGACTTTATTCGTTCTACACAAAACGAAATGTAAACCAATGCATTTTGAATGGAAGCGTTTCTCAGACTATTTTCGTTCTGCCCTAAAATAAATGTAGACCCATGAATTTTTTGTGGAGCGTTTCTCAGAATATATATATAAATATGCTTATTTTTTATATACTGTATATATATATTTATATATTAAATATATATTAATATATATTTATTTATTGTGTGGATATACTTAAGCAATAGATCACGACAGGCTGTGGTATGTGCTCATTATACCACTGTTAAGGGGCGTTGTCCGGGCCCCGACGCGAAGCGGAGGGCCGGCGACCCCCTTCACAGTGGTATAATGAGCACATGCCACTGACTGAAGTGATCTATTGCTTTTATACAACGGTTACTGTTATGGCGAAACGAAAGTCATAGACACACTACATTTAAAAAGAAACCAAGAAAATCAAAGTTGCCGTTTTATTAAAGACTACCAAAAAGTAGTCCCTCCTGGCTGCCGCTATGCATCGACGGTCGCTATGCAACACACTTTAGCGTCCCTCCGAGAGAAGGCTCCGATAGAGCGGTTCGCCGGCAATTTATCCTATGGAGCAGTTCACTCGCCGATTTTAGGCTTCAGTGAACTGTGCTATATATTTTATACAACTGTTAAAATTATGGCAAAATGACTCCACACACACACACTAGTAAAAACACGGTTGTATTCTTTGACACTTTCCACTTCAAGGCTCGGAGTGATACTTTCACAAAATGATTGGGCGTCATAGCAGTTATGTATACGCTCATTATACAACAGTTAGGAACCAATCAGATCGCTGGATTCAGGCCCCCGTTGTATAAATATATATTAATATTATTATATACTGTGGCAACCCACTCCCCACCAGAGGGATCCGGGGGCGGGTGGTGGAGGGCGTGTACCGCCGCCATCCACTATCCAGAGACAGAGAGCACTTCTTTCCTCACCCTCATCAGCCAGATGGGAAACACCTGGCCAGGGAAAGGAAAGGAGCGGGCAGACACGTTAAAAGGGAGCCGAGGGCAGAGACCGTCAGACCTAGGAGGAGGAGGCGATCGACACGACCCCGGCTACGAGGCTCACGGAGACCCTAGCCAAGTGACATTTACCTTGTTCTTTTGCCTACCTTTGGAATAAACGCAGACTACGGCTTTAACCTGGCTTTCGTGTGTGGTACTTGCCGTGACGAACAGCCACTAACAGAACCGGGTTGCCACATATGGTGGAGAATGCAGGCAATTGGAACCCACTACAACCCACGGTGAAGTACCCACTATCATCATGCAGAACCCAGATGGGGCTGCCGCCGCCCAGCGTCAACAGCAAATCCAGGGGCAGGCCACCGCGATACAGCGGGACACTGCGGAGAGTCTGGCCCTGCTCCGCGAAGCGGTGCTCGGACTCACCCAGTACACCGTCCGCGACTCTCCGACCGCCGCCCCGACCAGCTGGCTCACTAAGCTAGGCCCAGATGACGACGTGGAGGCCTACTTAGAGGTGTTCGAGCGAACCGCCCGGAGGAAGAGCTGGCCGGAGGACCAGTGGGCCCACATCCTGTCGCCCTTCCTCACCGGACCCGCGCAGCAGGCGGGCCAGGACCTCTCGTCCGAGACCGCCGGCCAGTATCCCGCCCTCAAACAGGCTATACTGGCCTACTACAGGCACAACCTCGCGGCCAGGGCCCTACGTTTCCACGACTGGCAATTCGACATCCGGGGCGATACAAACGCAGATCGCTCAGCATGGCCGTCTGGTGAGAAGGTGGTTGGCGACCGGAGAGGGTCCCAGCCCACTGGACCGGGTTCTCATAGACAACACCATTCGCCAGCTTCCGCCAGACGCATGGAGGGTTCTGGCCCACCATCATCACAGTGGACGACCTCATCCGGCAGCTGGAGAACTGGCAGGTGGCCCAGCAGCTGAGAGCCATCTCCCGGACCATCCCGCAGCCTACAGAGTCCCGCGTTGCGTCGGTCTACGCGGATGAGGGGATGCGCTGACCCTGCCTGCTGGCCACCTGTTGGGCGCAGGGGGTGTCCGGGACCCCGACAATACCGGTGCGGGTCATGAACCGGGACACGCAGGCCCTCCTGGACACGGGCAGCGTGGTAACCCTTCTCCGTCCCGACTTGGCGGGGGGAAAGGAGGGGGGACTGATGGAGGTAGCCTGCGTACACGGGGACACCCGTACCTACGAGTCCTGCCATGTGGTTGTCCGGACTCCCTACGGTGTGTTCATGGCCCGGGCGGGGATAGTTCCCCACCTACCGGTACCACTCCTGATCGGGGGGGATTGCCCGATTTTCAATCGGCTGTGGAACCCGGAACGGGGACCCCGACCCTGGAGAGAGCCTCCCCGCCGAGCTGGGGGGATGGCTCGACCGGCCTACGGGGTTGCTGCGTCCGACGACCCCGGGGGAGATGACAGCCGAGGACCAGGGTTCCGAAGGGAACGGGCCCACACCACCGGGTTCCCCGATCCACACCGCAGGGGGGTCCGCCCAGTCCGGATTGCAGGGGCTTCCCCCAGGCACCACGGACACCTTAACGGCGTCCGAGCAGAACGACCCACCCGATAGTTCTCCGCTCACCGAGTTCTCGGACTTCCTACCGGCAGGGGGAGAAGGAACTACTCGGCCGGGCCAGTTCGCCAGCGCTCAACTGCAGGACGACGCCCTAAAGCATGCCTGGAGCCACGTCCTCGCCCACGACGGACAAACCCGGGATTCGGTGAGTTGCTTACCGCACCCACATTTCAGCACCAGGGGGGAACTGCTCTACAGGGTAGTGGAAAAAGAGGGGGAGGTGACGGAACAGTTAGTGGTCCCACGACCCTATGTCAGTAAAGTGCTCTTTAAGGCACACACACACCTCCTCGGAGCACATCTGGGCATGGACAAAACCCGGGACAGGGTCTTAGCACGGTTTTACTGGCAGGGGGTGAAGAGGGATGTGGAACGGCATTGCCAGGCGTGTCCCGAGTGTCAGCGGGTAGCCCCTAGGGCCACGGTCAGAAACCCCCTCATTCCCATGCCCATTATAGAGACCCCGTTCGACCGGATAGCCCTGGACATTGTGGGGCCCCTTCCCAAGACCAGCATGGGACACCGGTACATCCTGGTGCTGGTGGACTACGCCACCAGGTACCCAGAAGCCCTACCCCTACGCGCGGCCACAGCTAAGGCGGTAGCCAAGGAGCTTATGCTCCTCTTTAGCAGGGTGGGGATGGCCAGGGAGGTACTGACTGATCAGGGGTCATGTTTCATGTCTCGAGTGATGAAAGAGCTGCTTAGCCTTCTCCAGGTCAAGCGGCTCCGGACGTCGGTGTATCACCCCCAGACTGACGGCCTCGGGGAACAGTTCAACAAGACATTGAAACAAATGTTGAAAAAAGCCATGAGTGTCGACGGGTAGAACTGGGACCAGCTGCTACCCCATGTCCTGTTTGCAGTACGGGAGGTGCCCCAGGCCTCCACCGGGTTTTCCCCGTTCGAGCTGCTCTTTGGGAGAAGACCCCGGGGGATCTTGGACATCGCCAGGGAGGCGTGGGAGAGCCAGCCGTCCCCACGCTGGACCACGTGGAGCAGGTGAGGGACCGCATGGCCCAGGTGTGGCCCATCGTACGGGACCACCTACGGCAAGCACAGCAGGCCCAGGCGAGGGTTTACAAAAGGGGAGCCCAGCTGCGCACCTTCCATCCAGGGGACCTGGTACTGGTCCTGGTTCCCACGGCGGAATGTAAATTCTTAGCAAAGTGGCAGGGTCCCTTACGAGGTGGTCGAACGAGTGGGAGAGGTAAACTACCGGGTACGACAGCCCGGGAGACGTAAGCCCACCCAGCTGTATCACGTCGATATCCTGAAGCAGAGGAGGGGGGGAGTGAACCCTCCGGACCCGGCACCCCTGGCGTTGGGTTAGGGTTAGGGTAAGCAGAATCCCGGTAGTACCGGTGGGGGAGGACCTCAGCCCGGCACAGAAGCAGGACCTCGACGACATCGTGATGCAACACAGGGACGTATTTTCGGAGTTCCACGGGCGAACGTCGGCCGCCCACCATGCTATCCGGACAGCGCCAGGGGTAACGGTGAGAGTCCCTCCATACAGGGTCCCGGAAGCTCGGCGGAACGCCATCCAGGAGGAGGTAGGCCGAATGCTCAGGCTCCGGGTCATCGAAGAATCACGCAGCGCCTGGTCCAGCCCGGTCATCCTCGTGCCCAAACCGGAGGGGACGTTCAGGTTTTGCAATGACTTCCGGAGGCTGAACGAGGTGTCCGAGTTCGACGCCTACCCCATGCCCCGGGTGGACGAATTGATCGAGCGACTCGGACCAGCCCGGTACCTCACCACCCTGGACCTGACCAAGGGGTTCTGGCAGGTGCCATTGACCCGGACCGCCCGGGAGAAGACGGCGTTCGCGACACCGGGGGGCCTGTACCAGTACACCGTCCTTCCCTTCGGCGTCCACGGAGTTCCGGCCACCTTCCAGAGGATGATGGACCAGCTCCTACGGCCTCACCAGGCCTACGCTGTGGCCTATATCGATGCTATCATCATCCACAGCGACAGCTGGGATATCCACATCCGGAAGCTGCGGGCCGTACTGGGGGCGTTACGGAAGGCGGGCCACACCGCCAACCCGGCCAAATGCCAACTAGGCCTGGAGGAGACGGCCTACCTGTGGTACCAGGTAGGACGGGGGAACATCCGGCCGCAGGAGAGCAAGGTGGCTGCCATCCGAGACTGGCCCCGCCCTACATCATTCGGGTCGCTGTGGGGGGCCTTATGCTCAGAACCTGTGCTCGTAACCCCTGACTTTGCTTCTCCCCTCATAGTCCACACAGACGCCTCGGAAGTGGGGCTGGGAGGAGTACTTTCCCAGATCCAGGCTGGAGAGGAGCACCCAATCACGTACATTAGCCGAAAACTCCTGACAAAAGAGAGAAACTACTCCACCGTGGAGAAGGAGGCCCTGGCGATCCATTGGTCACTGGATAAACTACGGTACTTTCTTATAGGTCGGGAGTTTACCCTGGTCACCGACCATGCTCCACTGAAGTGGATGGTGGGCGCCAAGGAAACCAACGCCCGGGTGACCAGGTGGCTCCTGGCCCTCCAGGACTTCCAATTCAAGGTGGCCCACTGACCGGGAAAGGAGCACGCCAACGCCGATGCCCTGTCACGTCGGGATGTGTGCCTGGGTTGGAACCCAGGCGACCAGAGGCTTCATCAAGCGGTGAAGGAGTGTGGCAACCCGCTCCCCACCAGGGGGATCTGGGGGCGGCTGGTGGAGGGCGTGTACCGCTGCCATCCACTAGCCAGAGACGGAGAGCCCTACTTTCCTCACCCTCATCAGCCAGATGGGGAACACCTGGCCAGGGAAAGGAAAGGAGCGGGCGGACATGTTAAAAGGGAGCCGAGGACTCACTCGAGGGCAGAGACCGACAGACCTAGGAGGAGGAGGCGATCGACACGTCCCCGGCTACGAGGCTCACGGAGACCCTAGCCAAGTGACTTTTACCTTGTTCTTTTGGAATAAACGCAGATTACGGCTTTAACCTGCCTTTCGTGTGTGGTACTTGCCTTGACGAACAGCCACTAACAGAACCGGGTTGCCACAATACACATATATTTTTATTTATTTATTAAGTAGGGAGAGGCCCTCTTAAGCCCGTGTCTCAACAATCTGCTGATCGTCGCCGGAAAAGGCAGTCTGATCGGTCGGCTCCCGTCTCCCAGACACGGTCAAAAACGTGCGAAGAACACACTTGACCAATATTAAACACCCTATATGTTTATTTTATAATATACGGAGAGTCCCTCTTAAGCCCATCAGTTACTTGGCCCCGCAATGCATCACTGTGTCTCTCTATGGCTACCTCTCTCTACTTTCTCTCTATAAAAAAGTATAGCCTAGTTTTTATGTTATAAATACTTTAATATTGTCTGGTTATACCTGAACAACACTTCCCATGCAAAAAGTCCACCGTGTTAAGTGGTGTTGCTAGTAGGGCTGCAATGACGAAACAACTAGATTAACTTTTGTCCATCAAGTCCAGTCGTGGCATTAGAAAGGGGTTTGAATGAACGCTCCAGAAAAGGTGCCATAGTTTAAAAGGAAGAAGAAGAAATCAGACTATAACAATTGCGGTAGCAAGCGATAGCAGACAGTGGCAGCATGAGCAAGCAGGCAGCAGGAGAATGCGCGAGCAGCAGTACGGGCACCGAACAAACAAACAGCATTCAAAAGTCTTGGAATTGTTCAAACTAAACACGTTTAGCGATGCAGTAATTTGCAGATGAATGTAATGAATGAGCATTTGAAAATGAAACACCCTGGAGCTCCAAAATAATAATTTGGGACGGCTCTAGTTGCTACCCTCTTCGTTGTTTGGATTGGTGGAAGCGGTCAATGGTCCGATACAGATCTTGTTATAACGATAATTGAATAAAAGCTACATGGTCCAGGTCTTTTTTTTAACTATTCTATTCAATGGGCCTTCGTCCAAGTCACGTGACTGTCATGGTTGCTATAGTGGTTGCCATTGACCCCCCCCCGCACACAGGTATCGTGTACTATGTCGTATAGGCTTCGCCTTTTAAGGCTATCGCTATTGTGTTATCCCTAGGCGTGAGCCGTAGCACAGAAAAATGTCTGTGCTCACCAACAGCGGCCCACCAGCAGCGTGGGCCTCAATCACGTCCGCGGGCCTCATTCACGTCCGCAGTTCGCAGATATACGGGGGCGCCGGCGGACGTTCGGCTCCGATTTTCTTCAGCGTTCCCAGCATACTGAATGGATACGAACATGGACTCCAGGACGGTCAGCATCTGCAAGTCATGTAACACGGGTTACATCTTGCCTCATGACGGCCATGAAGTGTGCGAGGGCTGCCTGGGGCATGAACATGCCCTCTTGGCGCTCTCGCCGCTCTGCCTGTGTCAGCATTGTAAGACGCTGTCGGTGGAATGCCGACAGCGCAGGGCCGACAATGCTGCCGCCATCTCTGAAGGTGCCGACGACTTCACCGTCCCACTCGACCATGCCCTCTCCCTCCTCGCGAACTCGGAGTCGGACGACTCCAACCGCGGCGAGGAGGGGGCATCTCCCCCGGCTTCCCCTCTCCGGATGGAGGGGTCGGAGCCCAGGGCCGCAGCAGCATTGCCCGTCTCTGCCTCACTTCAAGTGGTTGGAGCTTTGGTGGCAGAGCTTCCGGGCATTATCACCAGGGCATGCCTCAGGCCCCCCGACGCCCGGACCAGCTGCATGGAATCTGGGGGCTTGAGGCCGCGACACACCCCCCCCGTCTCGACCCGATCTGGCCAATGTTTCCCGCCATCAGACCATACTTCAGTGGGGCTGCGGCGGAGCCCGGGAAGCTCGGAGCCCCAGTGAAAACGTTCATCCAGGTCACGAAGACGGAGGGTCTGACAGACCGGGGTTACAGGGCGGTACCGCCGCTGGATCCCGCTCTGTGTGTTGTCTTTGGAGTGGAGCCGGGGCTCAGCGGCCGCCGCCCCACTCCCAAAGACCAGCTGACGGCCAAGCTCACGGACAGGGCGCATCAGTGCATGATGCAGCAAGAGGCTGTCATGAACAACATCGCCCTGTTGGCACATGATATCTCCACCATGGTGGCCGACCCTCATCGTCTGGCCGAACGGGCAGTCGACGCGGCGAAAACTGCCGGCGTCATCCTCTGCCTCTGCTCCACCAGTGCGGTAACAGCGGCCAGGACGGCGGCATGGCAGCACCTCATCCAGAGGAACCTGTGGTTGCAGCAGACCACAGGCATCCCTGAGCCGATGAGGCGGCAGTTGTTGGAGTGTCCCATCAGCCCTGACGGGCTGTTCCGGCTCCGCCTGTCATCTATGGTGGACGAGATGCAGGCTGCGTCCGAGGAGGCAGAGAAATTCCGAAGACACGTCTCCCGCCCTCCGCCTCCACCCCGGCAGCAGCGCTCCGCCCCGGGTTCCCGTCGCCGCCATAGGCCGTAAGCCACGGTCACGGCGCGGCCGGCAGATCCTCCTTCTGCCCCCCCCAGCTTACCAGCCTCGCCCGGCTTACAAGCCCCGCCCGCCTCCGTCGCAAGCTGCGGCGAGCGGCCAGCAAGGGCCCCGGGCAACGGGCTCATGGGGCAATGCCCTGCCCCACAAGCGCCAGCAAAGGCTATAATGGGGCGAGGGAAAAGCGGGTGACGGCGAGGAAACAACGACTCTTTTAAGAGCCACCCACCTCTTTATTAAAGACGGCTGTTTCCTCCACACCCCCCAGTTAACGCCGGAGCCTATCGGCTCGGCCACAAATGTTTCACACGCGTCTCCCGCTACATATGGACAGGCCGTCGATAAACCTCGTATTATTGATCGAGCCAGCCCTTCATTGCTTTTTAAAAGGCAACCTCGCCCGGCTTACCAGCCCCGCCCCGCCTCCATCGCAGGCCGCGGCAAGCGGCCAGCAAAGGCCTCGGGCAGCGGGCTTGTTGGGTGGCGCCCCGCCCCACAAGCGCCGATTATTACGGGGCAAGGGAGGAGCGTCGAGACAGTCGCTAAAACGAGCTCTCTGTCTACGAATGACACGCAGCTCGTTCACAGTGTCAGCAGTCTGCTGCCCAGTCACAGTGTTATTCCTCCTTGCGCCATCAAGTTACACTCTGGTCACAAGCTTAGCAGGCAGGGCATGCCTCTGATAACGACACACACCCGGCCCTTTCGGGCAGAGCTCCCCATGGGCTGCGAGGAGGACTCCTCCCCTCGCAGCAGCGGCAGGGGCTCAAGCGTGGCTCGTTTCCATGACAACCGCATCAAAACAAGAGGCTGTACAGCCGCTTTCAGAGACAGGCTGATCAGCAAGGGTCACACCCTGCAGTTCACCCCCGTCCCGCCACGATTCAACGGGATTGTGGAAAAAACGCTGTTATCCAAGGATCAACAGCTGTCACTTTTGGCAGAGCCTCAGCAGCTTCTAGCGAAAAATTTGATTTCCACAGTCCCGAAGGGAGAGGAAATGCAGGGATTCTATTCCCGTTATTTCCTGGTACCAAAGAAAACAGGAGGGCTGAGACCGATTCTCGATCTAGCCCTTGTAGCGGCCGCGTTGTCAGAATCACACATTGCTACACCCCTTTCCAGTAAAACACACCTCCATTCAAGGCTTCCTTCGTCATCCACCCCCATTCATCTCCTACTTCAATGGAAATAGACTGCCCACCGATTCCGCGCATTTTAAAAGATCCGTCCTCCAGGCAGGAAAGGTGGTAGCGAGTGCAAGGCACCGGAAAAGGAGAGTCCGTTAAAAAGAAGTGGGACCACGGCGTTTCGTCGGCACGTCTTCGATTGCCTGCATGTGGATGTCGTCATTTCCCTACCGGACGTTGCTTCATGGGAACCTGCATCTCACAACTGACTGACTCTGACTCTGACTAACGTTATCCACTTCGGTACCGTGAGTACCCGGTGTGTATTTTTGTTTTGGGTGGGTTGTTGCTACACCGGGTCGAGAGACGCTGGTTATTGTGATTTATTTCCTTATTTTTCGCGGTAATACCTGAAACAGACTTTTCTATTGGAGTTCGCGGTAAAACCCGAAACAGACTTTTCCCCAAATGGATTAAAAATGGGATTAAACGAGGAACAGACAGACTGATGCGTACGCACGCTGTATTTATTTTCTTCTTGTTTGTACTGTACTGTGGATAATTATTATGCAATTATATTGTGAAAATCGCATTGCTGGATTGTCTTTGTGATTTATTGTTGCTCTCTGATCTGCCTAGTTATTAATTTGTGTGGGTTAACCAAGCTATTTTCGGTTATGTTTTATTTTACTTTGTCAGACTTGACTCTGACTGGCACCCTAACATTCAATTTAGTCCAACCCGCTACATCCTATTCAACAAATGCATCGTGGAGAGGCCTTTTCACATGCTAACAATCAGACGAGTGTTACAGTGTGTAAAACCAGGCGACTGGTTCACCTCAACAGATTTGAAGGACGCATACTTCCAAGTCACAGTGATCCCCAAACACAGGAAATTCCTGCGTTTCTCATTCCAAGGGTCACACTACCAGTACAACCATTCCCATTCGGCTATTCTCTAGCCCCGCGATGGTTTTCCAAGTGCGTGGAGACGGCTCTCCGGCCGCTGCACGCAACAGGAATGAGAGTACTGTTCTACTTGGACGATCTGCTTCTGATGGCTCGCTCCAAGGAGGAAGCAGCTATTCAAACAAAGAAGCTGGTAATCCACCTATCGAATTTAGGCTTCACCATGAATTGGAAGAAAAGCTCCCCCCTCCCCTCACAGAGTGTGATGTATTTGGGGGTAGAGCTGGAATCAGCTGTAATGAGAGCACGGCTCTCACAGCAGAGGATGGAGACTCTGTGGTCTCTCCTCCGCCGCTGTTCCCCGGGCAGCGTCGTGACTGCCTTCTCTGTCATGAGGCTGCTGGGCATGATGTCAGACCCGGTGCACCAACGGCGGCGCAAAGTGACCATTCCAGTGACCATCAGTGGGCCCCGATTTGACCCACTGGGGCGATCCCTGAACTCTCGCGAGAGGGATGCCGTTGGGCAGAGCAACGTCGCACATCTCAGTGTTCACGGATGCTTCTCTGTCGGGCTGGGGAGGAACATGCGATTTTCACATAGTGGGCGGCGTTTGGCCGTCCCCCGTGACCATGCATATAAACGCATTGGAGCTCCTCACTGTGATGAAAGTGGTCCAACACTTTGCCCCAATGTTGACAAATCAACACGTAATGATTTGCACGGACAACAGGTGGACAGCAGCATACATAAATCGCCAAGGGGGCGTGGGTCGGCACAGCTGCTGGGCATAGCGCGACAGCTGTTATGCTGTGCTCACACGCACTTGCTCTCCATCAGAGCAGCGTAAATCTCCGGTGTCCTGAACAGAGGGGCCGACATGATGTCGAGGGGGGGTCCCCGACCAGGAGACTGGACTCTGCACCACGATCTGATCAATCAGATATGGAGCGAGTTTGGAAAGCGGAGGTTGACCTATTCGCCACACGGGAGAACACACAGTGCGAGCTGTGGTTCTCTCTCAGTGCGAAGAACAATCCCCCACTCGGGGTGGATGCGGTCGCTCACAGACCGTGGCCGAACACACTCCTGTACGCTTTCCCCACGTCCCCCTGATTCCCCAAGTCTTGGACCGAGTCCAAGAGGAGCGGCTGTATATGATTCTCATGGCACCGCAACACACGAGTGCACCGTGGTTTCCCTGCCTCCAGCGTCTGCTCTCAGGGCTGCTGAAGGAACTCCCTTGGCGGCGGGACGCTCTCTCACAGGCAGTGGGAGCAATCATAGATTACCCAGAGATCGGCCAGCGTTTGAGGGCCTGGCCACTGAACGCGAGCGCCTAGAGAGTCTCAGCCTCTCCCAGGAGGTCGTACGAACCATTCAGGGTGCCAGAACTGACTCCACCAGAGCGTGGGGCTAAATGGGCGGCTTTCCAGAAATGGTGCACGGAGAGGGGTTATGATCCCATCTCCTGCCATTTGCCGCATGTGCTCTCTTTCCTCCAGACACTGATGGAAAGAGGGCTGGCCTTTAGCACGGTTTGACGTACACGGCTGCTGTTTTATCATGTCACGAAGGCTTCAGGGATAAAACTGTTTTTAGTCACCCCTCAATGAAGCGCTTCCTAAAAAGTGTGAGGAGAGAGAGATCCGTGACTCGCTCTCTCACTCCACAATGAGATTTAACGCTGGTGCTGCGCGCACTGGTTAAAGCCCCATTTGAGCCTCTTGACCGGGTGCCCCTCAAGTTTGTATCAGCCAAGACAGCTTTGCTGCTGGCCCTGACGTCAGCTAAGAGAGTGACCTGTCTGCACTCTCTGTATCCCCTTCTTGTCTTAGAATACAAGGGGACGGCAGTTCGGCCATATTACGCCTTAACCCGGCTTTTACACCTAGGAGTATTACTAGCTCGATCAGATCGAGAGTAATAACACTCAATGGTTTCTCTCCCCCTCCTCATCAATCTGAGGAGGAGGCAACAGCCCATCTCTTGTGCCCCGTACGCGGGCGTGCCTGTTATGTGAAGCGCACGGAGGCTCTGTGCAAATCTCAACAGTTATTTGTTCATTACAGAGAACATTCCCAGGGCCTCCACCTGAGGAAACAACGGCTGTCACATTGGCAGTGTGATGCTATCACACAGGCTTATATGTCAGCGGGGGCAGAGCCGCCTGAGACTATCAGAGCTCACTCGACCAGAGGAATATCGTCCTCTGTCGCTCTGTAAAGACGGATGCCTATGGAAGATATCTGCATAGCAGCGTCCTGGGCTTCCCAATGCTCTTTTATTAGGTTTTACCTAAGAAACATGTCGCACCTCTCTGACACACTCAGTTCTAGGTGCTTTGTCAGAGTGAGTGTGATTGTGTGAATATTCCCCTCACATATTAAACAATGTGAGGTGGAGTCAAATATCAGATACGTCAAATATGTGACTTACACATTAGAGCTGCTCGTTGATGACGTGCCGTTAGACGCATGACGTATGTTATGCTACGTCTGACGCATGATACTAGCGCGTATGTAGCTGTGTTTCTGGTACTGATCGGGACCAATGAGGCATAGACTATATCGTGCTTTGCCCTTTAACCCAATAGCGATAGCCTTAAAAGGCGAAGCCTATACGACATAGAACGATAGTTACGTATTGTAACGCTAGATTCTATGAGTAAAGGCGCAGCCTTTTAAGTGTCTGCCTCATTGACCTTTAAATAGCTGAAGAAACGCTGTTCATTGGGAGCAGAACGTCCGCCGGCGCACGTTATATGTGTGGACTGCGGACGTGATTGAGGCCCACACTGTTGGTGGGCGGGGATTACAAATTTTTCAGTGCTACGGCTCACGCCTAGGGAAAACCCAATTGCGATAGCCTTAAAAGGCTGCGCCTATACTCTATCTATAGAATCTAGAGTTACAATACGTAACTATTGTTTGTACTGCGGCCAAGCAGGACACTTTGCTGATCGATGCCCTGTAAAATTCAGAGCTCACCAGTAACTAGAAGCATAGAAGTGAGCTCCGTCGCAGACTCTGCCTCTCCCACAAGACCCACTCTACCCGGTGAGCTCCTGGTGCCTTCCGGTTCCCATCCCATTACTGCCCTTGTCGACTCAGGGGCCGACGAGAGCATCATGGATCGGTCCCTTGCCCTTCGGCTGGGACTCCACTCTGAGAATCGCGATCTCTGCCAGAGCCCTGGATGGACACGTGTTGGGGAGGGTAACTTCCCGAACCAATCCTGTGCACATGCTCCTATCGGGGGGTCACAGGGAGACCATCCGGTTCATGCTTCTGCCTACCCCTGGCCAACCTGTCATCCTGGGTCACTCCTGGCTTCTTAGGCAAAACCCCAATATTGACTGGTCTACCTGTTCTATCCGGGAGTGGGGAGTGACCTGTCTGCATTCCTGCCTTAAGACGCAATCATCGTCGCCTTCCCCCCTCGCTCCTGCTCCAGCCTCAGACATCTCCGGGGTCCCTGCAGTCTACCATGACCGGAGGGACGTCTTCAATGAGGCAAAGGCTACCTCCCTGCCTCCTCACTGTCCCTATGATTGCGCCATTGATCTCCGTCCGGGCATTTCACCCCCCAAGGGACATTTGTACTCCCTCTTCGCCCCCGAGCGACAAGCCATGGAGGAGTACTAGGGCTGCAGGATATATCGGCTATGTACGATATATCGATATAATTTCCAAGGGGATACAAGATTTGACAATATCGTTTATATCGATAATGCTTTAAAATGGTCAGTTTCCCGCTCAAGCGTCTACAGCGCTTGGCTTGGAGACTGTGAGCGCGACCCCTCCCCCTCTCACTCTGTCTTTCCGAACGTGCCGTGTGCAAAGACGCCTCATTCCCGCCCCCGCCGCCCCCTCACAACACAACAAGCATGGATGATACCCGTAAAGAAAACGAGACGGCGGCGGGAGACGAAATTGTTTCAAAGAGGAGAAACAACGGCTCCATAATATGGAAATAGTTTGGGTTTAAAAAAAACAGATGAGCAGCAGCTGCAGGTCATCTGTAGAGTGTAGCAAAATCGTTGCGACTAAAAGTGGAAGCACGACAAATCTGTTCCACCATTTACAGCAGCGGCACAAAGTGCAGTATGAGGAATGCGTAAAACTCTGTGGCTGTGCTGCTGCATCACCGGCCGCGACGGTTTCTTCTGCCCCGAAACCAGGGCCGGCGATTGGCAAATGTGTTGGGGGCGCCCTCTGGTGACACTCTTAATTAATTAATTTAAATATACGAAACAAGCGAAATGAAACCAAACATTTTCCCAAATGGAACGGAGAAGGGAGGGGGTGGGGGATTAAAGTTACAGCGCACTGAAACCCTCACCGTAGTACGCAGGACAATGCGACGAAGCCAATGCTCGTAATGGTAGCTAATGTGTGCAACCTACAGCTTTATATTGTTTTGCATAGGTGATTATTTTGTGAAGAAGGTGAAAAACGTCCCTTTTTTTTTTTAACATGTTCATTCAATTCTGTTGAAAATAATGATTCAAAATCACATGTTGTCATATGGACCTATGTTTTAATAAAAGTGCTTGCAACTTCTCACATGTGGCTTTTGACTTACATAAAAAACATCTAACCCACTCTATAGAAAATATCGAGATATATATCGTATATCGCCATTCAGCCAAAAAATATCGGGATATCATATTTTGCCCTGGAGTACATCCGGTCCTCCTTAGCAGCGGGGATCATCCGACCCTCTTTGTCGACCGTTCGGGCAGGTTTCTTCTTATCAGCAAGAAGGACAAGTCCCTACGGCCCTGCATCGATTACCGAGATCCGAACGACATCACAGTAAAGAGCCGTCACCCCCTTTCACTCTCCTCTGCCTTCGAGATGCTCCAGGGGGCAACGGTGTTCTCCAAGCTCGACCTTAGAAATACTTACCATCTGGTTCGAGTGAAAGACTGCATTCAACACCCCACCATGTCATTACGAGTACCCTTTGGTTTGACCAATGCCCCGGCAGTCTTCCAAGCGTTCGTCAATGACCTTCTGCGGGACATGTAATAAGTTTGTCTTCGTCTATCTGGAAGGCATCCTGATCTTCTCCCGCAACCTAGAGGAACATGTCACCAACATCCGGTCGGTTCTACGCCGCCTCACCTGCCTGCCACCCGGACCTCCCCTAATTAACCCAACCACCTTCACCTGTGCTCCCCCTATAACAGTCCTCTCCTTTCACTCAGTCCTTTCCAGATTGTCTCTTGTTTCATTCAGAGCTTTCCCGCAACTCCCGATTGACTTTGTCTACTCCACTCTGCCTGTTAACGAACACTCACCTGTCTGACCTCCTGCCGGCCGTCCAGTCCCTGTCGGTCTGTCTGCTGCTCTGTCCCCGTCACCTGATACACCTGCCTGACTTCCTGTTATCGACCCTTCGCCTGCCTGACCTCCCGCCTGACGTCGAGTCCCTGTCGGTCTGTCTGCTCTCCAGTTCCCGACTCCCGATCTGCTCTTCTGCCCTCCCGTTACCGACTCCTCGCCTGCTGACCCACGGCGATTCCCTGCCCACCTATCGGTGACTTACTGTCTGCTCTCTGCCTGCCCGATCCTGTACCAGAATAAATCCTTGAAACTGTTCTACAACTCTCTTCTGTCTGTGCACTTGGGTTCTGCATAACCCCCCCGTTACAGTTGTGGACCTTTATAAAGCCTCATGCAGCTGCTGAGAATGCACACGCAATTTAGTATTGCACACTATCCAACAGTTACAGTTCTGCATCGTGTAGGGTAAATATTTTCATTCTGACAATATTGCACATTGAGGTAGTTTTTTGGTGTGTGAAAAATAGTTGTGATTGTGTGTGTGTTTGTTGGTTTTGATGACTTCCTTTTATACCTTATTCATTTGCATAATTATTTTCTTTAATCTTTGAAGCCTGCAGTTGTTATTATATTGTAATACTTCTTTTAAGGTTTAATATTTATTGCAAAAATTTATGAAAATGTATCCTTAGGCCCTCCAAAAGATTAGCAGCGGGCCTGGGCTTATCTATTGTATGGGTCTGTAAAATGCTAATCAAATTAAACTTATTCATCAAGCACATTCAAAAACAATGTGGGGGGGATTTTATGTTTTATGTTGTAATGCACACCGTTTTTTAATGCCATTTTTATGCCTGTATGTGAAGTGTGTGTGTGATTGCAGTGACTTGGGTTGATTTGCGTGCAGCGTAAGGGTAATTGTAGTGGGTTAAGAGCCCCATCCGAGGTCCCTTTGCCTATGGTTGGTGTGATAGATAATATAATAATATTTAAGTTGAATTGTATACATTGAATTTTGCATCTGAATTTTGCATATTGAATTTTTTAACATTGAATATTAGATTTTGAACATTGAAAAATTACGGTGAAAAATTACGCATTGAAAATGGAAATAATTCAGAGGCAAAAAAAATCCAGACACGTTATTTCAATGCATAAATATTCAGGGCTTAAAATTCAATGGCTTTTTTTTTTCAAAATCCGATGAGACAGATATATTTCCATACGAACTGCATTGTGCTATCATATAACACTATTGACATTGAGGATAGTAACCATTTTCCGACAGTATAATCAAAATGATATAGAGCATGCTATTATTACTATTGTTAGTACTATTACTACTTTTGTTAGTAGGCCTACTATTATTCAGATAAAGCGAGGAGCCAAACAGTGCGCACCTGTCTAGTAGAACACATGCTGTGAGGTCCGCGTCTCTCTGTAGTCCTATCTCATCGAGATTCTCTCTCTTGGGAATGCTGCACTAATGTTTACTCTTGCATCTCTCCTCTTGTCAGATAATCTTCTTGGGTCGTTTGATTTACCCATACATTTGCACTTTACATGGACAGCTTCGCGATCTTACATATTCTGCTTTAATGATATGTGTAATCCTGTAATATTGTATTATAAGAACAGTGCGTGTTGAAAATGACAGCTGGGCCTATGGTGGAAAATAGGTAACCCTTCCTTTTACAGTCCCCTAATAACTAGGTATTTACCCGGTACATACATGGTAAATCATAGTGTATTACTGGGTTACCACTGGTAATAAGAAGGTAAATACAGAGGTAGTTACCCGGCAAATAAATGGTAAATCAAAGTGTATTACTGGGTAATTACCACTGGTAATAAGAAGGTAAATACAGAGGAATTATCCGGTAAATTATAGTGTATTACTGTGTAATTACCACTGGTAATAAGAAGGTAAACACAGAGGAATTACAGCTGAAGTACTAAGTAAAACCTCCACTATTACCCAACAACTCAACTAAGTAGCGTGTAGTTGTAACTGTTTTAGGTTGGTAATAACTCCGATATTGTGTTCTTCCTAGGAAATTAGGCAACCAATTCTTAGAAACACCCATTATCCAAGGTTTATGTTGTTAACAGCCCAAGGTTAATGATGTACTATCTAGAAATTAGCATAGTACTTTCCAATAAAATACTTTTTCTTAGTTATCATTCGTAGCTACACCCATTTAGAAAGGGTTTATTCGATTTACCACTATGGAATTACTTACCTGGTAACAACCTCTGCAGGAAGTTTTCCTCTAGTGTAATGGTACATCTTCTTAAATACTGGGTACAAAGCCGTGTTTCCATGGTATTACCAGGTTCTTACCATATCATTTACAATAGATACATTCCATTATCCATGCAGTCAACACAAACTTGCACCATGTACGTTCTGCGACGTTACCAAGTAAAACACGACAACTTACCCAGTAATTAAGCTGAATCTGTACTGTAAAAGGAAGCCTCGTTTGTTTCCATGGTATTACCATGTTCTTACCATATAATTTATAATAGATACATTCCATTGTCCATGCAGTCAACACAAGCTTGTACCATGTACGTTCTGCGACGTTACCAAGTAAAACACGACAATTTACCCAGTAATTAAGCTGAAACTGTACTGTAAAAGGTAGCCTCGTTTGTTTCCATGGTATTACCAGGTTCTTACCATATAATTTGTAATACATTATTCCCTTTTCCATGCAGTCAACACAAACTTGTACCATGTGCGTTCTGCGACGTTACCAAGTAAAACACGACAATTTACCCAGTAATTAAGCTGAAATTGTACTGTAAAAGGAAGCCTCGTTTGTTTCCATGGTATTACCAGGTTCTTACCATATAATTTGTAATACATTATTCCCTTTTCCATGCAGTCAACACAAACTTGTACCATGTACGTTCTGCAACGTTACCAAGTAAAACACGACAATTTACCCAGTAAGTAAGCTGAAACTGTACTGTGAAAGGAAGCCTAGTTTGTTTCCATGGTATTACCAGGCTCTTACCATATAATTTGTAATACATTATTCCCTTTTCCATGCAGTCAACACAAACTTGTACCATGTACGTTCTGCAACGTTACCAAGTAAAACACGACAATTTACCCAGTAATTAAGCTGAAACTGTACTGTAAAAGGAAGCATTGTTTGTTTCCATGGTATTAGCAGGTTCTTACCATATAATTTGTAATACATTATTCCCTTTTCCATGCAGTCAACACAAACTTGTACCATGTACGTTCTGCGACGTTACCAAGTAAAACACGACAATTTACCCAGTAAGTAAGCTGAAACTGTACTGTAAAAGGAAGCCTCGTTTGTTTCCATGGTATTACCAGGCTCTTACCATACAAGTTGTAACTGGTTATTCCCTTTTCCATGCAATCAACACAAACCATATATGTTCTGCAACATCGTTCCCCAGTAGTTAAGCACTTTAATTGTTGTTATAAAACCCCAAACCACTGTTGATGAAAGGCATATTAAAATTAAACAAAATCAAAGGCTTATCTTTCAAACAATGCATATCTCACAAACAGGCACTGAACACTGAAGAAATCGGACAAAAAAAAGAGCCGTCCACATCAACTCAATTTAAATGTTACTGATGGTGTTTTCATAAAACACATGACAGTGTTATGGCAAGTGACCACAATGAAGACTGTTTCAACCTCTACAATTTGAATAAGTGGTGAATGCCATGCAGCAATCTGCCTATGGGAGCATCTTTGTGGTGATTCGCAAACCAATGAGTCCACTCGATGAATGATAGATGACTCTTTAGTGTCTTCTCTGTGAGGTATCCCTGCAGTCTCCACATCTGGGATTTGAAGGCTGACCAAGACCTGACCAGGTACCTCCAAATCTCCCCTTCCATACTGTAATAAAGAATCAGAAGACAAGAAAATCAACATTAGGACTGTCAATTAATTAACATTTCTAGAACATGTAGAACTCAAAGATTATAGTAGTGTAGTTAACTGGCCATTGTGTTTGGTCATATTGAAAAGAGAAAAAGGCATAGCCATAAATACAGTTAATAGGACGGGAGGGGACTGGCTGTTAGCTCCGGTTAGCCCTTTAGCATTGAGCTAGCGGAGCTTCTGTCATTCAAATAACTCGGACATGTTGTTTAAAACCTATAACACCCAATTCATTAAAATATCCGGATTTAATCGGGCTCTCTCCCATAAGTACAGTTAATAGGACGGGAAGAGACAGCCTCTGTTAGCCCCGGTTAGCGCGATGCTAAAGAGCAGCTCTACCGGAGCATGCCACCTCAACAGGTGCAAGTTAGCCTCCGGTTTGATATTCGCCGGATATTCGGTTTACCACCCAATCAGATTCATCAACATAAGTGCAATACATTACGGGCTTAGTATGTTGAGGACGGTTTAGGACACCGTATCGCGAAAATCACAAACACATGTTGTCGCCATCGATGTCTGTGCAACAACGTCATTTACGTTCTGGCTGCTACCTGTTTTAGGGACCGTCAACAAGTTACACTCACCGACTGGTGACAGAGACGTTACCATGGAATTGTTTCTGGAAATAAATCATATAAAATAACATAAAAATCACAAAAAAATACATTTTGTCACCTGATTGTAGTAGTAGTTGCCAATGGTGGGCTGCTACTTACTGCAGGTAACTTTGCTAATATATTGCATTATTGTTAAACGGGATGCAATTAATAATTTCAAATATAGTTTAGTCGATTTTTGTCGAATATTAAACTATTAACTACATTATGATTAACTATATTGCAATATATTTGTGTGATTCATTTCCTGAAACAATTCCATGGTAACGTCTCTGCCACCAGTCGGTGAGTGTAATTTGTTGACGGTCCCTAAAACAGGTAGCAGCCAGAACGTAAATGACGTTGTTGCACAGACATTGATGGCGCCAACATGTGTTTGTGATTTTTCGCGATACGGTGTACTAAACCGTCATCAACATACTAAGCCCGTAATGTATTGCACTTATGTTAATGAATCCGATTGGGTGGTAAACCGAATATCAAACCGGAGGCTAACTTGCACCTGTTGAGGTGGCATGCTCCGGTAGAGCTGCTCTTTAGCATCGCGCTAACCGGGGCTGACAGAGCCTGTCTCTTCCCGTCCTATTAACTGTACTTATGGGAGATAGCCCGATTAAATCCGGATATTTTAATAAATTCGGTGGTATAGACGGGTTTCTGTGCAACGTCATCGCAGATGTGCGCGCGCAGTCAGGGGGCAGAAAGCGGGACATTTGTCATTTGTTTACCAGCGGAGTCAGCGGAGAACGAAAATGACAAGGAGCTGTTGTGCTGTAAACTGCACGAATCGGCAAAAGAATGGATGGAAACTGTTTAATATCCCGAGAGGATCTCATCCTTTTGCCAAGAGAAGAAGAAGATTGTGGCTCCAGGCCATTAAAAGGGCGGATTGGGGTCCCGAAGGTCCTAAAGGCGGCGAGAGTCTGTGCAGCGCCCACTTCGTTTCTGGTATGTTTGTCTTTTCCAACATACATGAGCTGGATAATGAGTAGGACTGCGTGTGATTTTACCATACTTAATGAGGATATATTAGTGTGATTTACTGACTAACTGGCCAACAAATTTGTCCGTCTTCTACTGAGTTTGTAAAGTTTAACGTTGGCTCGCGGTCGTAACCTATAAGTTTAGCTTTTGTTGTTACTGTAAGTACCAACATTAGCTGCATGGCTGGTGTAGGTTTCTTGGTTCAGACTGAAAGTCATACAAGAAAGTGTCTTCACAGTTCACACAGCTAATGTTACAGTGTACGATTTTCTTTAACTCTGAACCCCTAACTTAAATGCTTGTGCTATTGGTGCTCATTATGACTGAGCTCGTAAATTAGCAAATAGGTTAAAAAAGGTGAAAATAAACAATAAGCATAGCTAATCTCATTCTTTTTCTCAGGGTCACCGTCCATGGATTGTGATAGTCCAGATTATGTTCCATCCGTTTTTTCACACAGCAGCAACAGAGACATCTCGGGAAAGGTGGCAAGGTCAGTGTCATGTCATGTATTTGTAATTTTCTAATTTCTTGGTAGCTTGTTAATTATCTGAGCAAATAAGATATTCTTGTGTCTTTCTTTATTATGTTGTATTATCTCTTAATGTGTTGATTATTTTGGGTTTTTAACTTAACTCTACTCTGTTTGTCCTAGATATGAAAGAAAGAGAATAAGAGATGAAGATAAGGCCCCTGCTACCTGCCCCACAAGCCAGCCTGAAGCAGATACTGTAGATTCTTCTGAAGGTGTGCACAAGTCATACTATTAAGTGTGTGTTTGTGTTGGTTGGTTGGTTGGTGGTCAGGTGAGTAGAGTGACAGAGAACCAGACAGTCTGTCTGTGTGTGTGTGTGTGTGTGTGTGTGTGTGTGTGTGTGTGTGTGTGTGTGTGTGTGTGTGTGTGTCTGTGTATGAAAGCTGATGTGTTGCACATGAGTTAATTTATCTCCTTTTTGTGTTGTAGATGAATGTAAGTTTGTGTCCAGAAAAGAGATGCACCAACTCAACC
Organism: Gadus morhua; assembly: GCF_902167405.1. Classification (NCBI taxonomy): domain Eukaryota; kingdom Metazoa; phylum Chordata; class Actinopteri; order Gadiformes; family Gadidae; genus Gadus; species Gadus morhua. Next base: position 26,680,787 of record NC_044060.1, on the reverse strand, counting down.
TGCAGTACAACCAGCTCCGTGATGACTATGAAGCTCTGAAAAGAGAACTGTATGCCACATAGGGCTTTGACTTCGAACTTCGTGATTCGAATATAATTCGAATATCAAAAAAAATAAAAATAATTCGAACGAATATTAGGCAGCCCTTAATATTCGAACCTGTTATGGGCAGGCCAAGAGGGAGAGACGTCGGAGAACCCATGCAGTCTATTCATAATATTGTAATGACCACGGAAGAGGCAGTGAATGAAGTATTGATTAGACAGCGATTTATTAGAAACATAATAAACAGTTGGAACACGCAAGACCGGTAACCATAGCAACGCCGGTAAACAAACCTCGCAAAGCCCAATCAAGGGCCGAATCCGAATACTCATACTTATAGTATGCATTTTGTAGTACGCCACAAATATAGCGCGTCCGAATGCTCAGTGTGCATTGTGTAGCACGGAAAACGTTTCCGAATGCGTACTACCGCCACAGTATACAACGGTAGGTCACTACGTTACCAGACTACGGGTGTGGTAACGAACGAAGAAGAGATGGCTGACCCGACACTACCAACAGCGGCTTAGAAAGACGTCATAGAAAGCGGCGAAAAAAAGAGACATTAAAAAGAGTAAAAAAGTAAAGTAAGTAATTAAGTAAAAATACATTTTTAATTTAATAGCAACGATGACAAGATGGAAAACAGGTAACTTATCAAGGTAATTTTGCCGGCATCTGAGGGGAGACACGTCATCTCCAAACATCCGGTGGAGTTACGGCGGTGTTCGGAAGAGTTCAGAGGCGTTCTACGCATAGCTGTAGACCGTTCTAGGCGTTCTACGCATAGCTGTAGACCGTACTACAAGTGTAGTACGGTCAAGTAGTAGACACTGAACATAAATAGTATGTACTAAGTACTCGGATTCAGCCCAGGTATTACTGAAGGCATTTAATGGTCAAAATATTATTAATAAATATTCGAATATATTCGAATACTAATATTAATAAACAAACGAACTTCGAATATGATTTTTGGCCAAAAGTCAAAGCCCTAATGCCACACAGGAAGAAAATAAACATCTGAAGGAGCAACTGAAGCAGTCCAAGTTTGGGTTTGATTCCATAAAAGACACAAACGCTAAAATATTTTTTTTTACTGGTTTACAATCATTACAAATGGTTATGTGGCTGCTGGATATTGTAAAAAGAAGCACACTTGTGCTTAAGGGTGGGTTAAGTTGGGAGAACCACCTCCTTTTGGTTCTAATGAAAGTAAGACTTGGACTCACCAACAGAGACCTTGCCTACAGATTTGGGCTTCCATTCTCAACTGTATCAAAAATACTAAGAGACTGGATACCCATGTTGTCATCAATAGTGAAACCTTTGATAATGTGGCCTAGTAAGGCCTAAAAAAATTTTTTGTTTGGTTCCGGTTTCCGACCGACCCTGTCCATTTGTGTGCGACCCAAATTATTTTATGAGCTTTAAAAAAAAAAAAAAAAAAAAAAACGTTTTTTTTTTTTTTTTGATGCAAACTATAATTACGTTTTTGCACAGCACCTCTTCATTCTGTACAAGGATGAGCGCATTCTCTCGTTTATAAATGAAAACAACCTACTTATCATTCGCTGCCGCTGGAAAAAATAAAATAAAAAAATAAAATAAATTCCCTACCTACCCATGACCTCAACTGACAACCAACAGGAACCAAACTTTTTTTTTTTTTAGGCCTAAGGATGCAGTGAGAGCAAACATGCCAAAGTGTTTTAAACCCAAATTTAGGAATTGTCGATGTATTATAGACTGTACTGAAATCTTTATAGAAAGAACACACAATCTTAAAGCAAGGGCTGAAACCTGGTCAAATTATAAGCACCAAAACACAATGAAATATCTAATAGGAATCACACCAGCAGGAGCTATATCTTTTTTGTCTAGTGGGTGGGGAGGTCGTGCCTCTGACAAGGTAATAACTTTAGATTCTGGCTTTTTGGGTAAACTTGAGCATGGTGATGAGATCCTTGCAGATAGAGGTTTCCTTGTTAGAGAGGATTTGGCCAGTGTAGGAGCAACATTAAGAATACCAAGTTTCACGAAGGGGAAATCTCAGTTGCCAGGTTCTTGTGTTGACACTTCACGTCAGTTGTCAAGAGTCCGCATACATGTGGAACGAGTTATTGGTCAGCTTAAAACCTTTAAGATACTGAACACTGTCATACCCATCAGCCAAGTCGATATGCTAGATGACATTTTGACCATATGTGCTGGTCTTACGAACCTTAGGGGGGCTGTGGTGGCCCGGCGATAACTGTGTTCAGAGTCAAGGAGGTGTACATTATTTTCCATGATTGTGTCATGCTTTTAAGGGCTAATGAGGGCAATGGTGCTCACTTGCTACTTGCTCTCACTGTCTCTCTCACTTACTCATCACTCTCTTTCTCTCTGACTATAAAATTAATAACAGTTATGAATAACTAAATTTGATCAGACAGGATCATTCAGAGTACAAAAAGGTTGAGAACCACGCACGCAGAACTATTTCATTTATTTATGATAATGGAGAAACTGCGTTTAAAGCTGACATGGCAAATATTGAACATGAACTGAATGTTGTAAATGCAATATATTGAAGGCAATGCATTTACAATTAAATGTACATCTCAACAATGAATGAGTGTACATAATTAATACTATATGAACTCATTTAACATTTATACCTGGATTTTCTTTTTTTTTCTAGCTTTCAACTAAGTTTTGAGTATTATCATTGTCTGCCGAACTCAAACTGCACTTCTTTCTGGCGATGAACAATATATATCAGTGCTGTTTGTGATTTTACGTAAATGTACATTCAGAAAAAAATAAATGAACACTTAAAGTGTCAGATGTGTTGTTTGTTTGTTGTTGTGTTGACTGTAATGAAGTCAGTTCGATTTTGTCAGGTGTACCTATCCATCTTTGCTCATTACATCAGTTTTTTCTTAAATGCTGTTGTCCAGCATCCAGTATTTACCATTGTTGGATGTATCTATTTGCATCCACATTTCCATTTTTTGGAGTATCTGGTAATGTTCACACATGGATAGTGAAAGTTTTGGCAGCAGTCTGTGCACTTGATCATTTTGCCAAAGCTTGGCTTTTTGCAGTACAGACATTTGATCTCTTCTGCCAGGTCAGGGTCTTTGCAGCGGCAGACAAGTTCTGGGAGGAGGTGGTCCATGAAGAAAGATTCAGCCTTGGGAAGAGTTTCTTGTAGAAAGACCTCATCTCTCCGTAGCCGGCAAATGATGCTGCTTATCTTCGTCCACACCATGAAGTCACACATGTCCATTTGAGAAACATACATTTGTAACTGGATCTGTGAGTAATATGGGTGGGTGGGTCGCAGGTCATAGTTTCCATCAAGGCAAAAGGATGCATCAGTCTCTGACCCCTCTAGTCCCTCCCTGTACTTGTATGGACACTTTATCTCTAGCAGGCCTGTTCCACAGCAGTCACAGGAGAATACCCCATCAGGAGAAGCAGCCAGGTACGGCTCATCTGCTCTCACTGTTAGACCCACTGCTTTTACATTAAAGTTCATGTGTATTTTCTTCATTTCTGTTTCATAATTTTTACGTGCTGTGTCCTCCATTTGCTTTCCCCACATGACAGCGGGTACAGTAAGATCTGTGGCATCATATTGCATGATCAGTTTCATTACACTGTCAGCTGAGCTGTCTTTGCATTTAATAATTCTGTGAAAATTGCTGCCAGTTACGCGGCCCACTCTATGGAGTCCCCAGGTTGTGCACTTTGCCTGCTCTTTCGTAACATCCTGTAGGTGCTCTAGTCTGTCAGTTGTGCATTGCCCTCTCATTTTCTCATAGATCTTTTTACACTTCTCCTGGAGGTCAGCTGTCGACAGGTCCCTAGCAGATGGGTCAAACATGGCTGTCGGGCTCAGGTAGTTCACATCCTGGTTCAGATGCTGTGTCTGTGTCCGAGTCTGCAGCTGTGTTGATGGATGTGAATATAGCAGCTTCTGGACAAATGTTTTTGAGGGCCTGAAGATCTTCCGTTGTAATTGCTGAGTGAAGGAGGAAATGTATTTGTAAGGATTGTCACATAAGAGGGAGCAATTTAAAAAATAACATATAAAATAAGATTTAGGCTATGATTTTATTAAAATGCTTGATCTGTAAATATTGCGTTTAATTTATCCGTGCAGAAAAAAAATTGAAATTATTTGTGCATTATTACATAAATTCATTGTGCGAAATACTCGTCAATATTCGGGGGGTTTGTAGGCCTATTTCTTCCTCACTAGTTTTTATTTTTTATATGCGGATCGAGAGCGAGCGAGTATGCGAGAGAGAAACAGGTGCGCACCAGATTTCACGTTGCAGACCGACACCGGCAAAAACTGAAACAATTAGTTGAAGAGAGGAAAAACACAGAATATACAGAGGTTTATGCATTTATATGTCCAAGAGACGTCAGGACGTGAACGAGGGAGGATTGGATGGTGGCTCAGGTTTAGTGAAACTGTCACTGTCAGCAGCACATCTGTCAGCAGCTGCTCCAATCACACACGTCACAAACTTTATTTTGAATACAGATGTTGATTTTGGTAACAGTGACTTTGTTGCCCACACACATTGCGTATGTCGGCTTTTGTCTTATCCTCTGCAATCGCCTTTTATTTTTTTTGGGGGGGGGGGTATTTCGCACACTGCCTAAATTATACCAATATATAATAGGCTAATAGCCGTCACTCTCCTGAAGATTCAATCCACTGCGGACGGTTGTGCGTAATAGTTCACATGTATCAGCGCGTTCACTCTCATAGGCTACCTGGTATGTTTTGGGGCGTTGGTGTATGATGGACTTCAGGCAGCTCAGTCAGGTGTCGCTTTGGTCGGCTGAAGTTGATGTTTTTCAACTTTTGTTGCTCAACCCTTTTGCGGGACATGTCCTTCCACTTGTTTGGTTGGGAAGTGCAGGCGACCTCCTCCTCGGTGCGTCTGCGCCCTGTTAACTCAACCTAGCACATGATGGCTGCAGCATGGCTGCAACAAGAAGCAAGACTGGTGCGATGGATAGATCTATTAGTAAAAGTAAGTGAATTCAGAAGCTCACAATATCTGCTGTGTGAGACTTACCCTGCCATGCATGTGCAGTTAGCTGTCAGGATGTACCCTAGATCCCTGTGCACATACACCCAGGCATCATAAGGTTTTGCCTTCAGTCCCTGTCTCTGACTGGGCAGGATACCTGCCCTCAAAGCGCAAAACCCTGAACTTGTGTCAAAACATTTTAAGTTTTGCACATGACCACAAAGAACATAATTATATGCGTCCAAAGATTTGTATGCACGCAAACTGTCCTTAGTGTACACACTAGGCTTCTCAATCAGATAACTGTATATATCGGGCCATGTTATAGCTGGCCATTTGGACATATCTGCAATCCATTCCTCACTCGGAATACTATATGGGTCTGGTAATTTCTCACCAGTGCTGAGGACCAGTTTGTTAAGGTAATCGGTGCAGTCTGAGCTGCTGAGGCTGTTGATGTAATTAGTCTGAGCCATCTCTGTCAAGACCTAGCTAACAAGCTGTCAGACCTGTAGTGTAAAACTATATTTACAGTGACATTGGCGTTTTTTAAATGTTGGCAGGCCGTAAAGTAGCCTCGCCGTAAACATTTTTACTTTAACTTTGTTAGCGTTAACTAACATTACGACCGTGCTCCTGATATTGGAAACATCTAAAACAACCGTCAAAACCTGGTAAGTTGAGTGAAAATCATGGACATTTCAGTAAGTGTTTTTATGATTTGTGATGCAATGAAAAACAAAGCGATTTTTCAGTAAAATGACATTTTATTGCAACTGTGTCAGGGAGAACTTACAAGCAATACGGCATCTACATTGATATCAGTTCACTCCGAAGCAGGCTTTTGCCCCCTGGCTGCGCGCGCACCTAGTATTGTTTGTACACAAGAAACCCGTCTATAGGTTTTAAACATGTCCGAGTTATTTGAATGACAGAAGCTCCGCTAGCTCGATGCTAAAGGGCTAACCGGAGCTAACAGCCTGTCCCCTCCCGTCCTATTTACTGTATTTATGGCTATGCCTTTTTCTCTTTTCAATATGACCAAACACAATGGCCAGAGGACCAGCATCCTTTCTTAACTGATAAACAAAATAATCTTTGAGTTCTACATGTTCTAGAAATGTTCATTAATTGACTGTCCTAATGTTTATTTTCTTGTCATCTGATTCTTTATTACAGTATGCAGACATGCAAACGGCGCACTTTTTGGCACGAGTCGCTTTTTAATCATACATTTTGGGGCCCTGTGTGGTTCGTGCAGATCCGAAGAGTTTTCTTTTGGGGGGGGGGTGGTGCGTCAATCGGTGCGCGCGTACAGTACAGGTGTCAATATTCCGTAATCTGACTGACTGAGACCCCCCGTGCCTTCGAAGTAAAGAAAAGTGATTCCGGAAATGATTTTGCTAGGGGACCAATCAAAGCGCTTGCCGTCGCGTCGAAACATTGGATGCGCATGCGCACGGTAGAGCTTAGATCGGGCTCAGAAAATCAAGCCCGTCCCCGAGCCTGTGCACGTTCTGTCCGAGCCCGGCCCGACCCGACACATTAATTATGAGCCCTAGCCCGATTTCAACCCGACATTTATTTTAACACATATGTAACTTTGTAAACATTTGTTACTAGGCCTACTCAGCTAAATATATATGTAAGGGATAATGTATAGAACGCCGGTCATTATCGGGAAGATAAGCCCCGACAGGGCGAACAGTACACCGACGCGCAGCGAATGCCTCGCTTCGCCCTGAAGGGGCTTATTTTCGAAAATGACCGGCGACGTTCTATACATGATCCCGCTTATAACACTGCTACTTGCCAAAACTAAAAGAATAACTTTACATGGTGCGCCTTTTTACAATTTATTCGTTACCAGCATTCATTCATCATTTTTTCACAATGTCTTGTTTTTAAAAGATTTATGATGACTTTATGCTCTGTAAGGTGACCTTAGGTGCCTTGAAAGGCGCCTCTAAATTAAATTTATTATTATTATTATTATTCGTAGTGTTGATCAGCAGAGCAATAATAAATTGTCCGCAAAGACGGTGACGTCGCTTAGCAACAGAAGACACTGGGGTTAACAAGTCACCGGACTAGCTACCAAGGTGAACGGAGTGTTCCACGGCATTGAGAAGACCTGTGTAATAAAGGCCTATAATATTTCTCTTTATGGCATAGATTTCTCCTCAGATTAGGAAGCCACGACTGAGTGAATACAGTGAAGCATAACTTTCCACTGTCTGACTTTTTCAAAAAAATTGAGAAAAAAGGATGTGCTAAATACACACACTGCATTAAAGAAATTAATTATGCCAGCAGGGGTGTACATGCCCTGTATGCACACTGTAAGGCAGACATTCATCGGAGGAAAGTGACAACAACAATAACCACACAAAGTGTTGCACAGCTTCTCCGAAACCCTCTTCCATAAACCCCCTAAGCAGCAGATAAGATCAGGGACAGTGCCAGGCCTATACTGCCAGTACCTGTACCTGTGATCGCATATCCAATGCAGAGGTGCGTGTTTGTTTGTGTGTGAAAATAAATTAACTTAGTTTAAAAAGGCACTTTAACTGAGTAACTAATATATTTTTTATCTTTCTAGGCATATAGCATATAGCATAGGCCTTCTCATGATAATACGATATCATGCCATCATATTTTTTCCGACTTCGGGTAGCTCTCTCTTTTTTTGTCATACATGTGTTTGCATCCCTGAGTATGGAAGGGGAGATTTGGAGGTACCTGGTCAGGTCTTGGTCAGCCTTCAAATCCCAGATGTGGAGACTGCAGGGATACCTCACAGAGAAGACACTAAAGAGTCATCTCTCATTCATCGAGTGGACTCGTTGGTTTGCGAATGACCACAAAGATGCTCCCATAGGCAGATTGCTGCATGGCATTCACCACTTATTCAAATTGTAGAGGTTGAGGCAGTCTTCCTTGTGGTCACTTGCCATAACACTGTCATGTGTTTTATGAAAACACCATCAGTAACATTTAAATTGAGTTGGTGTGGACGGCTCTTTTTTTGTCAGATTTCTTCAGTGTTCAGTGCCTGTTTGTGAGATATGCATTGTTTGAAAGATAAGCCTTTGATTTTGTTTAATTTTAATATGCCTTTCATCAACAGTGGTTTGGGGTTTTATAACAACAATTAAAGTGCTTAACTACTGGTGAACGATGTTGCAGAACATATATGGTTTGTGTTGATTGCATGGAGAAGGGAATAACCAGTTACAACTTGTATGGTAAGAGCCTGGTAATACCATGGAAACAAACGAGGCTTCCTTTTACAGTACAGTTTCAGCTTACTTACTGGGTAAATTGTCGTGTTTTACTTGGTAACGTCGCAGAACGTACATGGTACAAGTTTGTGTTGACTGCATGGAAAAGGGAATAATGTATTACAAATTATATGGTAAGAACTTGGTAATACCATGGAAACAAACAAGGCTTCCTTTTACAGTACAGTTTCAGCTTAATTACTGGGTAAATGGTCGTGTTTTACTTGGTAATGTCGCAGAACGTACATGGTACAAGTTTGTGTTGACTGCATGGAAAAGGGAATAATGTATTACAAATTATATGGTAAGAACCTGGTAATACCATGGAAACAAATGAGGCTTCCTTTTACAGTACAGTTTCAGCTTAATTACTGGGTAAATTGTCGTGTTTACTTGGTAACGTCGCAGAACGTACATGGTACAAGATTGTGTTGACTGCATGGACAATGGAATGTATCTATTATAAATTATATGGTAAGAACCTGGTAATACCATGGAAACAAACAAGGCTTCCTTTTACAGTACAATTTCAGCTTACTTACTGGGTAAATTGTCGTGTTTTACTTGGTAATGTCGCAGAACGTATGTGGTACATGTTTATGTTGACTGCATGGATAATGGAATGTATCTATTATAAATTATATGGTAAGAACCTGGTAATACCATGGAAACAAACGGCTTCATACCCAGTATTTAAGAAGATGTACCATGACACTAGAGGAAAACCGATTCCTGCAGAGGTTGTTACCAGGTAAGTAATTCCATAGTGGTAAATCGAATAAACCCTTTCTAAATGGGTGTAGCTATGAATAATAACTAAGAAAAAGTATTTTATTGGAAAGTACTATGCTAATTTCTAGATAGTACCTCATTAAATTTGGGCTGTTACCAACATAAACCTTGGATAATAGGTGTTTCTAAGAATTGGTTGCCTAATTTCCTAGGAAGTTCACAATATCGGAGTCATTACCAACCTAAAACAGTTACAACTACACGCTAGTTGAGTTGACGGGTAATAGTGGAGGTTTTACTTGGTACATCAGCTGTAATTCCTCTGTATTTACCTTCTTATTACCAGTGGTAATTACACAGTAATACACTATAATTTACCGGTAACTACCTCTGTATTTACCTTCTTATTACCAGTGGTAATTACGAATTACCCAGTAATACACTATGATTCACCATGTATGTACCGGGTAAATACCTAGTAATTAGGGGACTGTAAAAGGAAGGGTTACCGGAAAATAATGGAGGCTTCTCGGATGTCTGGCTCACGTCACGGTGAGAGGGGAAGACGGGTAGGGCTTTGATGAGGAGAGGCCCTCCTGCGGTTCCCCCTACTTATGGTTTAGTTATATTCTGTGGGCTGGCTGAGTCCGCTCAGAAGTTGGAGTTAGTTAACTAGGCCCCGTCCACACAGAGCCGATTTTTTGGTGAAACCGCAAGTCTTGTGCGTTTCGGCCGACCGTCCAGACGGAGCCGGCGAATCCAGTGCCTGAAACCACACATTTCTGAAACCACCCTCGGATGTGGTTTCAAATCTATCCGGACCTATGCGTTTTCGTGTTTGGATTCGCGTGGACGTCTGAAACGCAAATGATGACGTCCTTAGCCCCCCACCAGCTGGAGACGTCAGAGTGGTGTTGAATTATTTTTATTATTAGGGCTCCGAGCAGTGAAGCTGCTTGGTCCCCTATTGTTTCTGAAAAGTTGTTTTTTTTACCTCAAATTCTGTAAAAGTTATACTGCAGCCTATACCGTAAGTTGAAAACTCTTGAAATGTTCAGGTATGGTTACCAATAACCCCCACTACCCATAAACCCATATTTGTGGTACTGCACCCAAAGGTGGCGCCATAGTAAAAAATCATGAATTAGGCTTATTTCTCCTCACCAGATTGATCTGGACATAAAATCTTTCATAATATCAATGTCTAGAATAAGATACATCTATAAAACCCTGGTCTTCTGCTCTAAAATTGTTTACTTTTCCCACAATTTCATAGAAAAGCCAAATGTTCACAGTCTCAACCCATTTTGCCTACATTACCATTTTGTTATTTTTTGACTACCATACGGCTATCATTAGATGGATACCATTAACAGTGCAATTTTTCAGATCTGTAGCCCTTAATTCTCTTGTGAAATGTGTGCTTGGAGTTTTCTTGTTGTTGTTGGCTTATCAATCGACATTTTCACCATGTAAGTGAGGCTTCATGCAGTTCAGGAATGTCAATGGCTCAACGGGATAATGCCGTGTGCTGGTGATCCTCAGGTTAAGAGTTTGTTTCCTGATTAGAGCATCATGAACAAGCCGAACATGACATTCTGTCATTGCCACTCATTTAAGAAACAAGAACATTGAACAGCACCTGAAATTCATCAGGCAATCAACATTCCGGCTCATTAGTTTCCAAGAATCGGACTCCCAAGACACACTATGGCATTAAGGGGAACTTCTTCGTTAACCATTTTTCCTTCATTTAACTCATATTGTCATATTTATGTTTCTTCAGTTGGTGTTCTTGACTACAAAGGTTCAATTTCCCCAGAATTTCAAAGATTTTTCAGGTATATGCTTTGAAGAAAGCCCTTAATTCACTTGAGAAATGTGTGCTTTGAGTTTTCTGGACGTTGTGTGCTTATCAATAGACATTTTGAGTTCAAGTTTATAAGTGGAAGATCTTTCCTTAAATACGACAATGATATTTTATATTTATATATTTTCCATTAGTGTGTTCTTGACTTTTAATTTTGCCCATTAATCACCGCTTGCGGTTATATTTTTATTTTTATTATTTCTGTAGCTTTATATAAAGCCCCTTGATGAATTTAATTACTAACTGTACATTAAAAAGTATTTCTGCTCAATTTAAAAGGTTGAAATTCCTCGTGACTGAATGTTTGTATACAGCGCGCAGGCTATATGCGCGCAGGCTTGATGCGCTCCACTTTTTTCTGTGGAGAGCCAGCGTCTTGAATATTTACTATAGCGTTTCTACAGCTCGATGCGGTTTCGCAATGACTCCGTCTTTACAGAGATATTCCTGAACCTCATAAAACGAAACCGGATCGTTTTTTGCCTGTTTCGGCTCCGTGTGGACGGCGCCCTAGTAGTCCATGCTTCTATTTAAGTCAGCTTTATGATTATGACTGTATATGCCACAGACAAATAAAGTGCTACACTTACCTATTACAACGCAAGTTTTACTGTTTAAATTAATAGTGGTTTTACAGGGCTCATCTCTTAAACACATCATAGATCAGGTTCACAAACAAGGCGATGAATGGATTTTAATTAAAGACCTCACACCTATAACTAATGTTTAAACCTGTAACTTCATGTAACATTACTGAATAGAATGTAATGTGAGAACCGTGGGAGGGAAGATAAATGTTAATGGGGAAAGGGGTGTGGTAGAAATTAATGAGTATATTCTATGGTAAACCATGATTATTATTAGGCCTTATATCTTAATGGTAGAAGACACATGATACCTGCAGAGCCTGGGGTCAGAACAGATGGTGGGACACAGATATGAGCAGGAAGCTACGGGGTTAAGCCATGTTGACCTCAGCGTTCAGCCTTGGGTCATCTTGGCTACGGGGTTAATGCATGCTGACCTCAGACTGATGTCCAAAATCACTTTGTTGAAAATGTGCTAAGACAAAGATTGATGTGGGCGGAAACCTCCATTGGAACAAAGGAATTGTTGAATGTATGTGAGTATAAAGAGAAGCTGGAATGCGTGGTCCAGCAGTGACTCTTAAGACCTACTCGGCTGTTATCGTTGTTGTTTTTCTTCACGATAAAGTCTTTTTTCAATTCTTGCTCCGGACCCCTCGATTTCTTTTACACTCTCTCTCTTGAATTAGTCTAAGTGTTTTATATCTCGTTAATCTTCAACATATTGGCGTCACGAACAGGATGCAAAGAGACAGCCCAACTGCCGGGCTGCAAGGCGGGGCGCGGACGGATCACACAACCAAGCGCACAAAATTATTCTCAGTAAGTTTGACTTACCACTAATTTAATGGTTGGTGGATCTGTTTTTGCCCCGTCTGAACGCTTGGTGAACGGGTAAAGTGTCTCTTCAGTCAAACAAACCTAAAGTTAAAGAGAGAGAGAGAGAGAGAGAGAGACGGGAGCTCCGGAAGAGATTGACGTGCGTGCACACATAGGCCATAGGCGCTCTGTGGTTCTAAATGACCAAGACGCTTTGTGGCTCCATTTTTTGATACGAGTTGTTGTTATTGGGTGTTTTGGTGTTTTGTTTAAATAGACCTACTATAAAGTCCTGTGGCTGTATTCTAGAGGATCGAATTAGTGGGAAAGTTCCAATAGGACAGTACAGGTCCGCAGGTCGATTGAAGTGCCTGTTGGATGTCCATCCCAGAGAGCTGGGTTGGAATTCATTTGAATTATTTGAGAAGGGCTTCCTTGGGATGCCGACTGGTGAATTTTAGGTTATTTGCTTGGACCAGTTGGACTGCAGTTCCTGCTCCATGCGGGGGGAATTTCTCATTTCGGTCTTGGCATCTTGAGAAAACGGGCTTCTCGCACTTTTGAATAGATACGTTTCTTGGTTGGAGTACCGTTTGAGTTGGTATTTTGAGGAGTCTCTTGTTTGTTCGTGATCTGGTCGAGTGTTTATGTGTTCAGCCATTATTTTGAAGGAATAGGCTAGTTGTTTGAAGCATCGTTTGAATGAGTTCAATGCCCTAAACGTGATTCAATTGAGCTGCAGATATTGGATCTGGAGGTGGGGCCAGTCTTTAATTCTGATCTTGGTGCTTTGTGGCAATGGTTTTTGTTCGAAATTCTGGTTGATTCATTATCCATCCGACTGTTCATGTGTTAACCAAAAGGCCAGTTTCTACGCTCGGTCAACCATATATTTGTAATTAATTACAAACAATTCTGACATTTTTCAATATAATATAAAAATTGTATGAATCGGTTTATTGTCTGTATTTAAATCGTGTTAGGGTTAAGTTACCTCGGAGATTTTTACGACCCGGTTTATTTTTTGTTGATTCTGTCATAAATAAATTAGGCGGACAGAGAATAGTTAATTTGTTTGAAGTAGTTGATAATCCTAAATAAATTAGACGGATAGAGAATAGTTAATTTGTTGAAGTACTGAATAAATGTGTAAATCTTCTTTGACTAAAACATAATCGCGCTGACTCTAACTGCATGTGCACGCGCAAAACACAGGGGACGAGCAGGAGCCTGCAAAGCAGGGAGGGAGACGAGCGCCGGGGAGGAGTTCACATTTGTAGCTTAGAGATAATAAAGTATTTAAACTAACTAGTAGAATAAACCCAAATAAATTGTATTAATAAATAGTGTATTTTAGAATAAAAAAAAAGAAAAAAAAAGAAAATAATAGAAATTAAAAACTAAGATTGTCAACAAGCTTGCATAGATTTGGATTGCTCTGATTATCGTCATGTACCGGTATACTATATAAACGTGGGGGGTTTGGGCATTGTAGTTGCTGCTGTTCGCAGCCACCACGCCCTGGAACCCATTAGTCCAATGTCCATTTGTTCACACTGTCTGCAATGGTTGTGGTTCACATGGGGAGGTCACCAGTTAAGAAAATAGGACCTCCTTCTGATGTCCGATTCTCACATTCCGGTCTCCTCTCTAGTTTCACTCCAATCTATCTCCCCATAGAGCATCCTCTCCCAGTCACCCGACTCCTCTATGCCAGACACCATGAGGGCCATCTCCTTAGAAAGCCTGGATGCTATTACGGATCTGACTATGGGAATGCAGCAGCAGAAGATCAGACCCATCGCTGTTAGTACTATTAGGAGCACTGCACCTATCTTTGCGAACATCATTCCCCACACACCAAACCTTGTTTCAAGCCATCCAAACATTCCCTGATCATGGCCTGCGTTTTCCTTTAACTCTTTTCTTAAACGTTTTAGGCTATTCATCGCAAGTGTGAATGATCCATCTGGAGCAGTATTATTTGGAATGAAGGTACAACACATTTCACCTATAAGAGCACAAACTCCCCCCTTTTCTGCTAAAAGCCAATCTAAGGCCGGTCTGTTCTGCCAAGCCACAGCGCTTGTGGCTGTCAGCTGTTCGCCCAAGGCGGATATTGCATCATCTGTGTAGTTAATAAACCTTTGTTGGTTGTAAAAGATATAATAGGCTACTTGCACAAGCACTTCCTGATTCGCCGTAATACAGCTCCTCAGCTTCCGGTTCCAAGATGGCAACGTTCTACACCCGGTGTTTACAGGAGCTGCCGACAATAAATATCACAGATGTGCATCGTTTATGTCGGGAAACAAAAACTCCGACAAGCAAATTGGAGAAGGGGTTTAGGCTGTATGCTTCGACCTACATTCAAAGCTACGAAGGTAAGAAAACGACGTCTAACAGACGCTAGCTACTGTCAAAGTCTAATCTGTCAGTTAACTGTCACTGTCAAACGTGTATTACGATGCAAAAAACAGCAAACGCCAACAAGATTTCTTAACGAGTGTTTTATATCAGCCTTGATGTTTGCCTGTTGTGTTGAGTAATAATAGTTTAAGTACAGCCACGGTTTTGTGCATATAAAAGTAACATTACTTAGCTACCTAACGTTTCTTTCCATGTAGTAACATGTTATAGATGTGATGATGCGAGTAACCCAGTACAATTGAAGCTTAATGAATTTGTATGTGTCATTTCATTCAGTGTCCAATAAAGACAAGCTGACAGTGCAGGTCAGCGTGAGAGCCTTGTGCTACAGGTCGATGGGGAAGAGCGAGGCACCACAGTTTGAGTCTAGGCAGGAAGCTGTGTTCATCCCTGTTCAGTGGTGTTTGTTCGGTTAAGCAGTAGCTAAGTGTAGTCCTCAAGGGCCACCAACTTGAATGTTTTTCATGTCTCCCTGTTTTTCACACACAATTTAATATAGTCAAGGTAATGAGTACAAGGCTACAACTTTTCAATAAACAAGATATTTATTGTCGTTTGCACAGCAGAAGTACAGGTACATTGGAATAATTGTGATTCTTGGAGTCCGCTTTAAAAAAAAAACATCTTTATTTTAAGAGGGAGAGAATATAATAGTAAGCATTCAGGGTGGTAGGTTTTTTCTAGCACCGTTGAAGTAATAATAATAATAATGCATTGAATTTATATAGCGCTTTTTCCTAGACACTCAAAGACGCTTTTACTTACCTTCATAAGAAACAAGTTGTTTTTTACACCCATGATGCTGAGGTTATATTTCTAATGATTTACCTTTTTCTCTTAGATCAAGCTTTGTGATTCAGCAGCCAAGGGATGAAAAAAGAAAGAGTTAATCTATGGGCTGGAGCAGCTGTCTCTGAGAGGAAACGAAAAAAAGTATAGCTCAAAAACAACAAATACAAATGCAATGGCATCACGTATAATTACATCTGTAACTACTTAAATAAAGTACTGTTGATGCACGTGCAGGTGCGACCACTTCTTTTTTCTGGACAGCTGATTTGGCTCTGGAAACACGGACCATCTTGTAGAGAAGGCTCAATCAAAGACCAAAAAGCTATCAGATGGTTGTAGCTGGCAAATCTATTCACAAAAGACATTGCATAAAAATGTTCAATTAGAAGTGTACATCAAAAGTATACATTGTTACCAAAATAATGTCAACAGTAACTACTAAGATTAAGATTTTATCGTATATACTGTATATATATATATATATATATATATATATTATGTAGCACGGTGACCTGTATTTCTTCCATATATCTGTTTCAGCTCCTATTTTCATCTCGTAGAATAATAACATGACTTTTTTCATCCATTTAAAAATAAACTTTTGTAGACTTGAAATGGAAACACGTCTCTGTAAGTCTTTACACAAATCTGTATTATAAATGTTGTTTGTTTTTGTACTATTGGTGTGGTCACATTCATATATATAAATTCTGATAAGACATGGACATCCCCAACTCCAATTACACCATCTCTCAACATGCCACTACTTGTGTCCTATTAATCATTCACAGACCTATTAAGAAATAATTTGGTGCAGTACTATAAATTAATCTGTAACATAAAGCTATTTTCTAACCAACAATGTCCCTGACTGACACATATCCCCGTCACGTAGGGACTAGGGCTAGGCTAAAAACAGACTAATACAAAAAATGTGACTGTGAAAAAGTGACTTCCCTTGTGTAAATTCGGATGTCTGCGTCGGAGCCAGCAAACCGCTGCAGTCCAAACTCTCGCTGGAGACGTAACTCCTGTAGCTCCTTTCTCAGCTCCTGTACTTCATTTGAGACGCTTTCAGCAGCGGATGCGGACATATCCATGGCAGTCGGTTCAAAGAGAGCAGTAGTCTTGATCGTTGAATAGGAGATCAACTTCATCTTCCGGAGGGGCAGTTTCGACGAACCGATCAACTCTCTCCCACACGCCGCGCCTTGGGGTTTCGACTGTATACTGGTTCCACTCAAAAAGGGTCGCTACGGCACCTTTTGCAAGTCTCCTTCGACCCTGAGGAGTAGTTGGCTCAATCAACTTGTCGGGACTAAAGTGTCTGCTACAGACCTTGGAGTGAGTGGTGATGACATATGCATCCCGGCTTATGTTCACAATCCATCGACTCCTCACGTCAGTTTGGCTCGGAAAGCCATGAAAACTTAATACCCCGTTGAATTTTGCTGACGCTGTACAGTGGGGGACACAGCAGTGCTCTGCGTAGGTTGTCTCCTGCCTCTGAAAAGGTCCAGTTTTTAGATGTTTGCGGTCTTGATCCATGTTTACAGTATTAAAGTCAGCAGGCTAGCGCGATAAACACACAGATCGGAAACAACCGAGCTGTATTATTTGAAACAGGAAGTACGTCACACAGCTTAGTGCATACACCCTATTGATCCATTCCGCATTTTTAGCAATTCCGATTGCTGGCAGTAGTGCCTCAAATCCTGCTGCTACTTCACTTCGTGCCTTAAATTTATCGGGTATTCCCCTGGGTTGTCCTATTTTATAATTTTTTATGTCCTCGTCTGGTTCGTATGCTCTCTTTCGCCTGTTTAGGTTATCTTTTTCTAAGTTACCGACAACATCTTTTATTGATGGTAATATTGCAATCTCTGTAACCACTTGGACTTTTGCGCATCGTCCTCTCCACATTTTAGCAAGTATGGGACGAAAAATGTTATTACTGCAAAGCCAAAACTGATCTGCCACCACTCTGTCCTGGCTCACGAATGCTCCATCACTCCACAGCATTGACATGTAGTTCTCTCTAGACTTCTGCTGAGAGCCTGGTAAAAGCTGAGCATTTTTAATCGCAGGTGGTTGAAATAACATTTGTTTCCCGTTTATATCGAATAGTGTGACATTCCAAATTATGTTACATTGTTCCTCTGGTATACTACCTACATCGCTGGCATTTTTGTTTCCTTCGTCATTTTGAAAGCATTCTAATCCCTCTTCAATTTGAAAATTTGTTTGTTTCGGTCGTGTTACTTCGCCTATTTCTTGTGATAGAGTTATATCAAATTCTCGGCATCTTTTCATAATTACATTCCATGGCTTTCCGTCATATTTATCTTCAAGATATTTGTTATGTTGACTCGATCCTAACAGCAGAAAACATTTAATTGAACATATGACATACTTTTTCTGATATGGAATACCTTCTGTCCGTGTTCTATTTAAATTGACCTCTATATCATACTCCTGCTGTGTCCGTTCTTTTAAGCAAAATTCAAAATCATATTTAGTATTTACGACATATATTGCATCCTGACGATTTTTGCTACACAAATAACAGCTGTCTGCCTCTATTTGTTTCCCCGTAAATTCGACCCACTTATACCAACTATTTGCTTTGGCTTGTCTGAACAACTGGTCAGAGGTTTTGAACCTGATGCACCCACTGGGATCAGGTTTATATTGTTTTAGGGTCCTAGCTGTCGAGCGGCGACCAATGCTTTTAGTTTTATTACCCTCCTGAAAAGTTGTCTGTTCTACAAGAGTCTCTTCAAGAGACATTGATGTCGATGTTAAGATCCTTGTCGCCATAGTTTCTGAATTTGCCATACATATTGCGGTTGCCAGTGTTTCTATATTATCCTCTTTAGACATTATCATTGTGGTCACCTCTACTTTTGCTAGTACTTTTGTCTGTATTATTTCACCCTGAGCAGTCGCTGCTGTACCATTTAGTTTTATTTTACCCTGAGCAGTTGCTGCTGTACCATTTGTTGTTAGTTTTTCTATTAGATCACTCATGACTGTTGTTATTTCTCGAATTGAAGTTACGTTAGGGGTTGCCTCTCCAATAGAAGTTACATTTGTGATTGCTAATATTGTTGTATACTCTCTAATAGAAGTTACATTTGTGATTGCTAATATTGTTGTATCCTCTCTAATAGAAGGTATATTAGTGACTGAAGGTTGTGCTAAATCCCTGATATCAGAAGTTTCATTAGTCTTACTTGCATCTAGAGTTGAATTTAATCTCTTAGTGGTTACCAACAAATTTATCCCATTATCTCTAACCGGAGGTTGATCTACTTTATCGGTGGCTGTGGTTATATTTACTTTGTCATTATCTGAAGATTTTAGTGGATTGCTTTGATCAATCTCAACGACCTTACCCGGTTGATTTTTGATTACACAAGGGTCTTCTGCTTCTAATGTAAAATTGAACGTTCTGTCTGACACTGCTTTAAAAAATATATATTCTCTCATATTCAATTTATACTTTCTGTTATAGTCCCATGTTTTTCCTGACGTTACTGTTAGACACCATTTCATTGAATTAAATTGGATATGTAATTCACACCGATCTTTCCTATGCGCATGTTCATAATTCTGGCGGAAGGTTAATGCACATAACGGTTGGTTATCCGACATAACAGTAAACACAAATTCATTAACTTGGTTCTGCGGTGGTACCTGAGCATATAAGACTATTTTCCCTTTCTTGTTAACTAGTCCTGAATGAGTTGGCGCCGGTTTGTCCTGTGTTCCTCTCTGGCTTCCTTCAGTACCAGCCCCTGATTCCTGGCTCTTCCAGGTCTGTGTTGTCTCCGTGGTTTCATCCTTCCTCGGGGTCTGTCCTTGTGCCAGCGGAATCTGGCACAACCCGCAAAGGATCAGGAACAGGCTCCCCGTTTTCAGCATCATCATGCTGCTGTATCTCTTGGCTCGACTGGATCTGGTCCTGGGGCAGCTGGTCAGCCCCAGGTGTGTCTGCGTCTGGCTCCTCCTCCTCACGCTCATCTCTGGCTTTGGGTTGAGCGGCTTTTGTGCAGTGGTTGAGATGATACCACGTGGCACTTCCTTCCACTTGGATGGCTGTTGGTGTTGCGTGGTGACTTTGTATGGTCCTTCTCTCCTGGGCTCGTTCCAGTTTCTCCTGAACACCCTGAGGTACACGTGGTCACCCGGCTCCACCCCCCTTGGTGGCTCCTCCTCCAACTTCCTGAACTCTGTCTTTCTCCTGTTGAAAAATAAGCCTGTGTATGCCAGTTAGTTGTCCCATATAGCGTCTTAATTCAGTTTCCAATTGTTCCAATGGAGGTCCTTTGTGAGGCCCTCGAATGACAGGTGAAGGCATGGGTCGACCCGTAAGCATTTCATGCGGGGTTAGATGCGTCGTTCTGTTAGCTTGCATGCGATAACTCATTAGTGCCAGCGGTAGTGCATCAATCCAATTCAAATTAGTACTTGCACAAATTTTGTTAATTTGTTTTGAGTGTCCCATTAACTCTTTCCACCATACCTTGTGATTGAGGATGGCAGACGCAGCCTAATCTTTGTTTGGCATGCGAATGCTGAATTACTTGTTTTAGTATTTTCTGAATAAAAGCAGCCCCATTGTCTGAACTTATTTCTGACGGAATTCCAAACCTTGGCATGACTTCTCTAGTTAGAAATGTAATCACTGTAGCTGCACTTTGGTCTTTTGATGGGACTGCTTCTACCCATCTGCTAAACCTGTCTATGATAACTAACATATACCTTTTACCACCTATACTCTTAATCATGTCAACATAGTCCATGACTAAATGTCTAAATGGTCCTTCAGGTGTAGGAATGTGTCCCAATGGAGTAGTGATTGTTTTTCTTACATTGTTTTTTGCACATACTCCACACTCATTTAGCTGGTTATCAATCATTGTTTGCAAGTATGGTGAAGAAAAACCTTGTTTTCTAATTCTCCTCAAAACCTCCCCCCTTGTGCAATGGTCAGAACCATGCGCATTAGTGATGAGGATCCCCAACAGTGCCGTAGGCGCCAACATCATCCCGTCATGAGTTCTCCATAACCCTGTGGAGGAGCGTATAGCACCTCTTTTCAGCCACATGTTCTGCTCATAGACACCAGCTTTCTCCTGCATGCGGACAATGTCGTCCTCACTACGCGCGGCCTCAGGCATGGATAATACTGACTGGATTGCCCTGCAACTGTCTGAAGCTACTTTTGCAGCCTCATCTGCAGCGCTATTACCTTTCGTGATATTATCAATGCCCTTTCTGTGCGCTCGAATTTTGATTATTGCCACTTGTTTTGGCAGCATCAACGCCGACATCAATTCCACAATCTGATTACAATGCAATATGGGGGATCCATCAGTTTTCTTAAACCCCCTCATTTTCCACACTGCCCCGAACAAATGACATACGCCATGCGCATATGCAGAGTCTGTGTAGATGTTCACCAATCTACCCGCACCCTCTTGACAGGCCGCTGTAAGAGCCTTCAACTCAGCCAACTGTGCTGAGCATGGCTGTGCGCACTGAGAACTACGAATAACGGCGTGTGGTCCGGATTCTGTCTAACCACTGCAAAACCTGTATGGTTACCCAAATGATCTCTGAAACATGATCCATCCACAAAGAAATCCTCTTCTGCCCCAACCATGGGCTCAGACAATAGATCAGGCCTTAGTTTAGTACAAGTGAGAGAATCAGCCACACAGTCATGTGGTGTCCCTTCAAAATCATGTGGAATTCTGTCTGCTGGATTCACCGTGAAACATTTTTCTATCGTTACATCTGGAAATGTTAGTAATGTCAAATAATCCAACAACCTAGCATCCGTTAACACTTTCCTTTCTCAATCAACTCTGTGATTTTGTGATGTGTCCGAATCGTCACCGGATACCCCATTGTGATGGATGAGGCCTTGTCATAGGCATATTGTACTGCAGCCAATCCTTGGTAACATGGTGGGTAGCCCTGTGCTACCGCATCCAACTTTGAGCTGTAGTATGCTATTGGTTGACTCCGCATACCAACACACAAGTCCTGCATTAACACTGCCGATGCATAGCCCTGACTCGTATTAGCTACATACAACAGGAACGGCTTGGTGTAATCTGGAATTGCCAATGTGCTTGCCCCTTGCATTTCACGTTTTATGCTTTTGAATGCCGCTGATGCATCTATATTCCATGTTAACCGAGCTTGTAGGTTAGTTGTTCCTGCCTCCTTCATGATGTCTCGCAATGACGCAGTTTTTAAAGCATAGTTCTCTATCCAATCTGAACTAAACCCTGTCATCCCCAAAAAGGTCATCATGTGTCTGACTGTTTCCGGTTTGGGTGCTTTACCAATCCCTTCCAGCTGACTAGGAGCTATGGTTTAAGTTTGATGTGCTACCAACCTGCCTAAATATTCAACCTCTGTCTGACAATATTGTAATTTCTTCTCCGACACCTTGTGTCTGCCTTTTTCCAATTTTCTTAATACAGACATGGAGTCCTCGTGACATTGTTCCATTGTGGGGGAACATATAAGAAGATCATCCACATACTGTATCAGAGTTCCATGCAATTCTAATTCCTCCAAATCATTTTTCAGCACTTGATTAAACAAATGTGGGGAATGTTTGAATCCTTGTGGCATCCTTGTGTATGTGTTTTGTTTACCTTTATACGTGAATGCAAATAGATATCTGCTTTCCTCCGCAAGCGGCACACTGAAAAATGCTCCACATAAGTCAATTACTGTAAAGTATTTAACATCTGGAGGGATGTTGGTCAGCAGCGTGTGTGGATTTGGAACTTCTGCTTGCAATCGGAATTGCTAAAAATGCGGAATGGATCAATTATATCTTTTACAACCAACAAAGGTTTATTAACTACACAGATGATGCATTATCCGCATTGGGTGAACAGCTGACAGCCACAAGCGCTGTGGCTTGGCAGAACAGACAGGCCTTAGATTGGCTTTTAGCAGAAAAGGGGGGAGTTTGTGCTCTTATAGGTGAAATGTGTTGTACCTTCATTCCAAATAATACTGCCCCAGATGGATCATTCACACTTGCGATGAATAGCCTAAAACGTTTAAGAAAAGAGTTAAAGGAAAACGCAGGCCATGATCAGGGAATGTTTGGATGGCTTGAAACAAGGTTTGGTATGTGGGGAATGATGTTCGCAAAGATAGGTGCAGTGCTCCTAATAGTACTAACAGCGATGGGTCTGATCTTCTGCTGCTGCATTCCCATAGTCAGATCCGTAATAGCATCCAGGCTTTCTAAGGAGATGGCCCTCATGGTGTCTGGCATAGAGGAGTCGGGTGACTGGGAGAGGATGCTCTATGGGGAGATAGATTGGAGTGAAACTAGAGAGGAGACCGGAATGTGAGAATCGGACATCAGAAGGAGGTCCTATTTTCTTAACTGTTGACCTCCCCATGTGAACCACAACCATTGCAGACAGTGTGAACAAATGGACATTGGACTAATGGGTTCCAGGGCGTGGTGGCTGCGAACAGCAGCAACTACAATGCCCAAACCCCCCACGTTTATGTAGTATACCGGTACATGACGATAATCAGAGCTATCCAAATCTATGCAAGCTTGTTGACAATCTTAGTTTTAAATTTCTATTATTTACTTATTTTTTGAAATGTCATTTTTTTGAGTTTCATATTTTTGTGTCATATATTCTGAAATGCTAATTTTCAATGCATGCTGAAAATACTATGTTATGTGTGAATTCTAGTTAGACATTTGATAGATCTTTTTTGCCTTATCCAGGTTGAGATTTCTGAACATGCTTAAAGGTTTTTAACGATGATCAAAATTAGTGCAAAATATGACCTAAACGACTGTTATGTTTTTATTATGATCTTATCAGACAAAAAAGGGGGGGTAACCCTTCCTTTTACAGTCCCCTAATTACTAGGTATTTACCCGGTACATACATGGTAAATCATAGTGTATTACTGGGTAATTGCCACTGGTAATAAGAAGGTAAATACAGAGGTAGTTACCCGGTAAATACATGGTAAATCATAGTGTATTACTGGGTAATTACCACTGGTAATAAGAAGGTAAATACAGAGGAATTATCCGGTAAATTATAGTGTATTACTGTGTAATTACCACTGGTAATAAGAAGGTAAATACAGAGGAATTAATGCTGAAGTACTAAGTAAAACCTCCACTATTACCCGTCAACTCAACTAAGTAGCGTGTAGTTGTAACTGTTTTAGGTTGGTAATAACTCAGATATTGTGTACTTCCTAGGAAATTAGGCAACCAATTCTTATAAACACCTATTATCCAAGGTTTATGTTGGTAACAGCCCAAATTTAATGATGTATCTAGGAATAAGCATAGTGCTTTCCAATAAAATACTTTTTCTTACTTATTATTCATAGCTACATCCATTTAGAAAGGGTTTATTCGATTTACCACTATGGAATTACTTACCTGGTAACAACCTCTGCAGGAACAGTTTTCCTCTAGTGTCATGGTACATCTTCTTAAATACTGGGTACAAAGCCGTTTGTTTCCATGGTATTACCAGGTTCTTACCATATAATTTATAATAGATTCCATTATCCATGCAGTCAACACAAACATGTACCATGTACGTTCTGCGACGTTACCAAGTAAAACACACTGCATGGAAAAGGGAATAATGTATTACAAATTATATGGTAAGAACCTGGTAATACCATGGAAACAAACGAGGCTTCCTTTTACAGCACAGTTTCAGCTTAATTACTGGGTAAATTGTCGTGTTTTACTTGGTAACGTCGCAGAACGTACATGGTACAAGTTTGTGTTGACTGCATGGAAAAGGGAATAATGTATTACAAATTATATGGTAAGAACCTGGTAATACCATGGAAACAAACGAGGCTTCCTTTTACAGTACAGTTTCAGCTTAATCACTGGGTAAATTGTCGTGTTTTACTTGGTAACGTCGCAGAACGTACATGGTACAAGTTTGTGTTGACTGCATGGAAAAGGGAATAATGTATTACAAATTATATGGTAAGAACCTGGTAATACCATGGAAACAAACGAGGCTTCCTTTTACAGCACAGTTTCAGCTTAATTACTGGGTAAATTGTCGTGTTTTACTTGGTAACGTCGCAGAACGTACATGGTACAAGTTTGTGTTGACTGCATGGAAAAGGGAATAATGTATTACAAATTATATGGTAAGAACCTGGTAATACCATGGAAATAAACGAGGCTTCCTTTTACAGTACAGTTTCAGCTTAATTACTGGGTAAATTGGTGTGTTTTACTTGGTAATGTCGCAGAACGTACATGGTACAAGTTTGTCTTGACTGCATGGATAATGGAATGTATCTATTATAAATTATATGGTAATACCATGGAAACAAACGGCTTTGTACCCAGTATTTAAGAAGATGTACCATAACATTAGAGGAAAACTGTTCCTGCAGAGGTTGTTACCAGGTAAGTAATTCCATAGTGGTAAGTCGAATAAACCCTTTCTAAATGGGTGCAGCTACGAATAATAACTAAGAAAAAGTATTTTATTGGAAAGCACTATGCTAATTTCTAGATAGTACATCATTAAACTTGGGCTGTTAACAACATAAACCTTGGATAATAGGTGTTTATAAGAATTGGTTGCCTAATTTCCTAGGAAGTACACAATATCGGAGTTATTACCAACCTAAAACAGTTACAACAACACGCTACTTAGTTGAGTTGATGGGTAATAGTGGAGGTTTTACTTAGTACATCAGCTGTAATTCCTCTGTATTTACCTTCTTATTACCATTGGTAATTACACAGTAATACACTATAATTTACCGGATAATTCCTCTGTATTTACCTTCTTATTACCAGTGGTAATTACCCAGTAATACACTATGATTTACCATGCATGTACTGGGTAAATACCTAGTAATTAGGGGACTGTAAAAGGAAGGGTTACCAAGGGGGGATGTGTGGTAGAAATTAATGAGTATATTCTATGGTAAACCATGATTATTATTAGGCCTTATATCTTAATGGTAGAAGACACATGATACCTGCAGAGCCTGGGGTCAGAACAGATGGTGGGACACAGATATGAGCAGGAAGCTACGGGTTTAAGCCATGTTGACCTCAGCCTTCAGCCATCTTGGCTACGGGGTTAATGCATGCTGACCTCAGACTGATGTCCAAAATCACTTTGTTGAAAATGTGCTAAGACAAAGATTGATGTGGGCGGAAACCTCCATTGGAACAAAGGAATTGTTGAATGTATGTGAGTATAAAGAGAAGCTGGAATGCGTGGTCCAGCAGTGACCTACTCGGCTGTTATCGTTGTTGTTTTTCTTCACGATAAAGTCTTTTTTCAATTCTTGCTCCGGACCCCTCGATTTCTATTACACTCTCTCTCTTGAATTAGTCTAAGTGTTTTATATCTCGGTTAATCTTCACCAGGGGAAGGCCTATAGTAGAGCATTGTGATTGGCCTAGGAGGTAACAGATTTTTGGGTTATCTCCCGGGACTCGGGCCGCGCTCTGAAATTCTTTGCAAACCAACTCAGGTTCTGTTGTTACTGCAATAAAGCATTGATCATTCAACCCTAGTCCTTCTCAACCTCTCATATTTTTTAGAGTGTTAGACTGTGGGTTTTATCCACGACAGCCCATCTGAAAATTATCTACCACAGTAGCCGAGCACTTGTATCCGTGTTCAAAACAATCATACTAAAAATAACTTTATGAGCAAGTTCAAAGTTGTTACCGTTCACATTACAGTGACTACCACAAAGTAAGGGTGGTAGCTGATGAGGGGGTTGAAATGGTTTTTAGTATATTCTCAATACAAAGTAACCTTCCCTCAACAATTGTCATGGTCTGTCTGTTTCCTTGTCTTGTTTTGGTGTGTTTCCTGTTTTACTTTGGTATCTCTGTCTTGTTTCTCCCCATGTCCGGTCAAGTTTCCCTCCTGTGTGATTACTGCTCCCTCCCCTAATGTGTTTCAGCTGTTACTCGTTGCGTGCCCTGTGTTTGGTATTTAAGCCCGATGCCGTGTTCCAATACCCGTACTTCCATGAGTATACTTAAAGGAAGTACACTATCTGCACTATCCGTACTCACTTGAGTACGCTACTTTTTTAGATGCGAGTGCTGTTCCAAATCGAGTACTCTTGCCGCTTTCACACCAAAAAGAACCGAGAGCCAGTTCCGGGCTGGTGCTAGGGCCAGTTCCAAACTGGTTCCAGCCTTACCCCAGTTAAGAACCGGTTGGTTTCACACCGGCCAGAGCCAGCCATGGAGCCGGCGTGAGCAACGTCATGACGTCACTGCAAACGTCTCCGCTAGTGAGCTTGGACAGAAGCATACGGCCGACATCTTTCTTTATTCTGGGTGGAAATAGTAACATAGTTACGCCATTAAATGCGTTTATGGAAACATTTTTAGCGAGAAATGTGCATTTTACTTTCCTAATGTTTGCTCGGTGAATGTGAAGGATGTTTGGTTTGATAGTTATGACGAAGAGGGATCGCTCCGTTCACTTGCATGGACATGGACTCATCTGGCTGCGTTGGCGCGTTGACGCGTTGAACCACCACACAATGATCAAGCGTCAGGTTAGGCGCGCAGAAGAACCCTCGCGCCAGTTTCAAACACAACAACAACAATTTCGTCTTCGATTCAATCCGTGTATGGTTCGTTCTTTGAATATTCCGATTTAAAACAAAATCAGAAAAAACAAAAAAGAACCATACACGGATTCACGTCCATTGTTTACTTCGGTGTTTTAAAAAATGCCGGTCTTCGTTGGTCTTCCTGTTTATGAAGGTACGGATAACTCCGCCCCCTGCCCCCGGCGTAAAAGCGGTTCTAGTTCTAGCCCAGCTCTAAAGCGGGGCCAGAGTTGAACCGGTTTTTAGGGGCCGGAGCCGGTTCTTTGGCGGTGTGAAACCAAAGCCCTGGCCCTAGCTCCGAACTGGCCCGGAACCGGCCCCGATTTTGCGGCGGTGTGAAAGGGGCATCTGTGGTGCACTTACCGGAAATGACGATCACGACTGCCGCCGTGGCTCCTCCCCCGCAATAAACATCCCGCTTTAAACGGTGAACTCTTTACGCCTAGCAGCTATAAAAAGCTATAAAAACTATAAAAACTACAAAATGACTATTAATGCAGGCTATGTGGAAAATGCGCCGACTTTGGCTCAGCCTGGCTCTGCCTCTTCCGCTACGTAGCTAAGATGGCTGCCGTTGAGTACGGGGAGTGTCCGGGACTCTCTAAATCGACGCCACTTCGACCTGGGCGGGACTTTACGTCCTACGTCACTCGCTATGGGTTTGCATGTGTGCACGTAGCCGTTTGTCTCAGGGATCTGTGCACGAACTCCCTTGCACTACAGATTACGAGCGTCAGTGTCGTACGCGATGGAGGGTGGGTGACATTCCTACAGTCTGTGATGATAGGCTATATTTCTACAAATGACTTACTATTACTAGCAATTAACATGACGAAACAACACGAACTAAGCTAACATTAGACTATAGCCATACCAGATAACGCCATACCAGCTAACCCTAACTATTTATATTAAACTCTGAACCATTTTGCAACAGGCAACTGTGTGTTGGTGCGTCTTATTGCTTCCCACGTCTGCGTCTGCATCTTTCCCACTCCTGGCTAATAGTTTCAGCTTTTGTACTGTATATCAGAAATGATCACCCTGTACCACACTGCTGACTTGTTGATGTTTTGTGAGCACTCATGCATTTCTCTAGGTATCTTAAGTTTCCTACTAGTCTGGAGTCATCAAAACTTTGGACTTTGTTATTGTAAGAAATATTGTGTTGCAAAAACACTTTGTGTCTTACCCTTAGCGTTACCCTAACCTTAACCCCAGTAACATTTCTTCATCATAAACTACAAGTTACGCAAAATGGCATACAAACATCCAGTCCAATATGAAAGAAAAAAGCTAGCTTCATTAAGGAATCGAACCCCTTATCCCCGCGTTAATGAGTTCTCTGACCACTAACCCATCAGGTCTTAGTACATGCGATTCAAGAGTTAACCACTTGACAATCTTTAAACTTCGGTTGCCTAGAAATTGTAAAGACAGTGATGTGTGTACATTGTGCGAGTATCCTATGAAGGTATTATTGTAGCAAAAGTCTTTAGCATCTGTAACTGCAGAATTTGAATGCGTACACTAAAGTCACAGTAAATTTGAAGTCGTATATATTTATTTTGCATGTGTACTCTAAAGTAACAAATGTGTGACAGTACATTTGTAGTCGTAAATATTTTTTATACCATTGTAAACACAAAATAGGGTCTACGAGTGCGCAAATCTGTGTTACAGGTGCACAAATCCTTTTGCTACAATTATTGCAGCGCAGTTGGTGCAAAACACATTCGCACACCCGTGTTTCATAATCTGAGAACATGCCCAAAAGGTGTGCATTCGTAAACCCAAATTTTAACTAATGCATCAGAAGTTGCACATCTGTGAACGCTATGTTAATTCAGCATTTTAATGAGCGAGCACAAAACCATTTTACAACTGCTCGAATCTGCTCCTGCAAGTCTCAGCTGTGTTTTTTTTTACAGGTTGTTTTGCACCACGTCTAGGTGGTAAATGTGTAGCAAAAGTATTCGTATCCGTAGATGACAGAGCGTCCGTGAGCGGGACAAAATAGTCCCGCCCATAATTTCCTAATCAAATGAAAATCGCCGGCAGGGATGCATTTCTCAAATTACACTGGGACCCACCGCGTGCCAGCCATGGAGCTATAAAGATCGCAGCATACTCAGCGCGGGATACGTTTCTTTCTGGAGAAGTGAAGAGGGCGTCCTACTGAACGGAGGTGGGTATCCTACATTATGTTAAATGAAATGACTTAGTTCAAGTGAATTCCCCCCAAAGTATTTCATCAACATGCCGCAAATGTCCTTCAATGTATTTTAATGGTCGCCATAACATAAATTCAGAAATGTTAATGCAATACTTTGGGGAGAATTCACTTGAACTAAGTCATTTCATTTAACATAATGTTGGATATCCACCTCCGTTCAGTAGGACGCCCTCTTCACTTCTCCAGAAAGAAACGTACCCGCGCTGAGTATGCTGCGATCTTTATAGCTCCATGGCTGGCACGCGGTGGGTCCCAGTCAGGGACGGCTGGTATAAATGGGCTAACAGGGCTAAGCCCTCCCTACCTTTTACAGTGAAAATGAAAAAAATATTATTAAAAACTTGGAACATATTGTTTTAAATTTTGGTAGAACCTAAAGGAGCAACAGCACCAAAAAGTGACAGAAAAACCCAGGATATATATATCTTCGTTTTTTTCCTGTGAATGGGCTAAATGTATTCAGCCCAAGCAGAGTAGCGTAAGCTTCCATTCAATTTTGAATGACAGGTATGGTGACACGCCCCCTTCATATGCTTCCCATTCGGGCTAAAGTCATTCAGCCCAAGCACAGTAGCGTAAGCGGCCATTTTATTGCGATTGACAGGTGTCGTGACACGCCCCCATTTGGGCTAATTTCATTTAGCCCAAGCGCAGTAGCGTAAGCTTCCATTGACGTTTGATTGACAGGTGCCCTGACACGCCCCCTTCATATGCTTCCCATTTGGGCTAAATTAGTTTAGCCCAAAGGCTGACCTAGCATAGTAGCTAGAGTACAGTGACCTTCGACTAATCACAGCACAGTAGCGCAAGTGCAGTATGGCGGGCGTTAGCATGAAAATGAACGAAGTGGATTATTTACTTTCTAATCGGTTTTCTTTAATGTCTTTGGAGGAAAAATTGGAAGTGAAAAGATTGGGGACACATCAACCAAACGATGTACAGATTTACTGTCAGAAGTGCGGTCAGAATATGGCCGGTAATAGTGCATTTGTAAGCGGGTCAACTACGTTTCGTATCGAAACATTAAAAAAGCTGTCTAAATAACCCAACATGACGTGTGTAGAGATAGTGGCCCCTCTCCAAGCTGCATTTCAGAGACAGGCAGTAACAATAAGGTTTTCTAAGGAATCGGAAATGATCTCATTTAATGTTGCATACAACATTGCCAAAGAGGAGTTGCCATTCTCAATTTAAATCCGAAATTATTCTCATGAAGAGAAATGGATTAAACATCAACCCGACGTATAGCAATGAGATGGCATGTGCACAATTCATTGCAGTAGGCCTAATGGGCGACACCTTAAAACAAAAGACAGCTGCGGACGTCGGAAACGCCACATAGGGCTACATGTCCTTCATGATTGACGGCGACACAGACGTCTCTACCAAAGAGTGTGTGATCGTCTACAGCCGCATTTTGCGCAAAGGGAGACCAGTCAACATTTGAATTGTGTAATACTTAAAGCACAAAAAAAGTTTTATTTTGCTTAATGATTTAGTTCGAAATGTTCAATTTCAGCTCAGTGAAGCACTTTAAACACCTTATTTTTATTTTTATTTATAATTGTGCTTCAAATAAAGACATGCCTTTCTCTACACCTTAATCTTGTTTAAAAATCATTCACATTATATGAAAGTTATGAACAGAGATATAAAGGTGACCTCATGGCGTCTGGAGCCCTGTGAAGTATTGATAAATGTAATGCATTCTTTAGCCCACCCACCCAAAATCTCCACCAGCAGTCACTGGTCCCAGTGTAATTTGAGAAATGCATCCCTGCCGGCGATTTTCATTGGATTAGGAAATTATGGGCGGGACTATTTTGTCCCGCCCACGGACGCTCTGGCATCTACGGATACGAATACTTTTGCTACACATTTACCACCTAGACATGGTGCAAAACAACCTGCAAAAAAACCCACAGCTGAGACTTGCAGGAGCAGATTCGAGCAGTTGTAAAATGGATTTGTGTTCGCTCATTAAAATGCTGAATTAACATAGCGTTCTTCTTTATCATTATATTTGTGAGGAAAGTTTTCACAGATGTGCATCTTCTGATGCATTAGTCAAATTTGGGTTTACGAATGCACACCTTTTGGGCATGTTCTCAGATTATGAAACACGGGTGGGCGAATGTGTTTTGCACCAACTGTGCTGCAATAATTGTAGCAAAAGGATTTGTGCACCTGTAACACAGATTTGCGTACTCGTAGACCCTATTTTGTGTTTACAATGGTATAAAAAAAATTTACGACTACAAATGTACTGTTACACATTTGTGACTTTAGAGTACACTTGCAAAATAAATATATAAGACTTCAAATTTACTGTGACTTTAGTGTACGCATTCAAATTCTGCAGTTACAGGTGCTAAAGACTTTTGCTACAATAATACCTTCATACTTTAAGCCACAAATGTACACCTCCATCGCACAAAAAATTGGGACTAGGAACTAACCTCTGTGTAATAAACATTTAAACAATTATCTATTGTATTTGATGTTGTAGGGTATCACAAAAAATAAATATAAGGAAAAGTAGGTGATATATTAGTGGTTATTAGCCACAGGTTAGCGATGATTCTTATTTCTCCCACAATGCATTGCATGACGTCACATAAGGTATTCTGCTTTTGGACGACAGCCGAAGCCGCTAGTGAGAGAGTGACAGTGTCGGATTATATAAGTAAATACATAGATAGAGATAGCCTAGATAGATAGATAGATAGAATAGCATAACATCGATAGATAGTGAGGGATAGCATAGCATAACATAACATAGATAGATAGTGAGGGATAGCATAGCATAGCATAACATAACATAGATAGCTGATAGATAGATAGAGAGAGAGTAGATATATAAGTAGATAAAATGGTTTACTACTGTATTTGTGGCGGGTGCAAGAACTGGTGGACATAGGGTCCATTGCTTCCCCAAGGACAAGGGGATCCTCCGAAGCTGGGTGCAATTTGTCAAGGTTAGGCGGGCAGATTTTTCAGCTAGCTCTGTTACCGCGTACTCAAGAATATGCAGCGCGCATTTCAAGGAGGAGGATTACCACTCAGGGGATGCCAAGATGGTCTCACTTGGTTTAAAGCATAAGAGGACGGCGAAGTGCATGCAAACCACTCTGCCTGCCCTGTCCCGAGGTCGACAGACGCCGTCTGCCGCAAGCAAGAGATTGCCACGGTAAGCATCATGCTATAGCTGCTAATTACAAGCTGCGCGTTTGCTAGCTCTGTGTGTATTTTGCATACTGTGTTCCCTTTGACACAGCCTCCACTACAAGAATGATCAGTCTGACATTATAAGAGCATATTTCGTGATTCACGAATATGAGCCAAAACAAAATTGCCCTGAAGTAAATGTCCATATCGTCATGAACGCTTCATGGCTAGTGTTTGGATCAGTGATCGTCATCATCAAGCGGCTTTCACAACTGTGTGTTTGCGTTTCGTGTTAGTGCTAGACTGCTACGGTTCTCTTTCACATATATTTGACCGTGACCGTGTCGCCAGGGCTGTAGTGGAGGCTAAACGCAAGTAAACGCAGTTTTTACCCACCTCTGAAATTTCAGAAACAGAGTTTATCAACACTAAACTGAGTTTAGCTACCTCCCAATACAGTGAGGCCCAATCCCATTTCTTTGCTCTGTCTCAACCCTAACCCTCATTGCTACCCCTCATTGCTACCCCTCATTGCTACCCCTAACCGATCCCCCACCAAATGGGACAACCCTACCCTGTGACGTCATCAAACCCTACCGTGTGACGTCATCAAACCCTACCATGTGACGTCATCATTAGTCGTCGACCGCGTTGATATACAGACGCGACGAGTATTACGCCGGTTCATTTCACAATACCTTCTTCAGCTGCAGTATTTTCTCTAGCTTTGGTGTTAAACATCTTTCTGAGTTTGAACGCCAATCGGAGCAATCCAAGAAGAAGAAGGACAGTATACCAAGGATGTCTTCGACGCATGGGAATGCTTGTGGATCGGTTTGAGGTATGTAGAACAGACTGTGCAACAAGTTTAGTTGTAGTTATCCTAGCCACAACATGCTAAATACTGACGTGAATTTCTTGGCTCAACCCCATTGTAATACATCATGCAATTTTAAAGAAAAAAAGACTGTCTGAATAGCGACACATGCATTGTATGTAACTACTAATGCGTTTGTGGTTCACCCCCCCACTAACAATCTCCAAACTATTTGGATCGTTTGGGGATGGGGATGGAAACGCCATGTATATCTGGAATTGTTTTCCCCGCAGTTGCAAGTTGTAAAAACTCATTTTCAGAGTGAATGATGTGAACTTATTTAATTTTCCAGACCGAGGGTCCGCAGTACTGCAAGCTGAATCCTAACGTGCCCATACTGCGGTTGTGGTTCAACGTCGAGCTTGAGCTGAAGCGGGACTTCCGCCTCAGCAGACGAGCCAAGCATGGTCTGCAGAGGCTTCTACGGAGGGACCAGGACCATGGTTGGGGTCAGGACCTCAAAGTCCTCATCTATGTGTACTGGCTGGCTCATGGACTTTCGTATCGGGTTGTATCCAGCGTGTTCAATGTGCCAAGATCCACAATCCATCGGATCGTCCACAGAGTGGCACACAGCATATGGGTCAACCTGAAGCGAGCCATCTGTTTCCCACACGCAGGAGAGCTTCAGGCAATTGGGAAAGGATTTGCCCAGATTTCAGGGAGCCCAGCCTTCGGCAATGTTGTGGGTGCAATAGATGGCTGCCACATCAGGATCAAACCCCCTCTGCTGCACAGAATTTACTATTTGAATTACAAAGGGTTCTTTTCGTTAAATATGCAGGCCATTTGTAATTCTGATGGTCGATTTCTTGATATATTTGTTGGCTACCCGGGGTCAGTTTATGACACAAGAATAATGAAAAACAGCAGTTTTTACACGTCAAAACGGTACCCTCCCCCTGGTTACATTCTTCTGGGTGATGGTGGTTATCCCTGTTTAAATACGCCCATCTGCCTAATAACCCCGTACAAAGAGCCCATTCGTGGAGAGGTACAGGGGCGTTTTAACTACTACCATTCAAGGGGGCGCAGCATCATTGAACGGGCGTTCGGAATGATGAAGACCCGATGGAGGTCGACCCTTTTCCGTGCCCTGGAGGTTCGCCCGTCTTTTGCCCCCCAATGTGTGCCTTGAAAATGGCGACATGCTAGAGCCAGATGCAGATGCGGAACTAGATATGCTTGACCCCCAACCTCCCCGTGGTCCCCTAGCAGATAACCAGACCCCTGGTAATGTAACAAGAGACAGACTGGCTGCCATTGTCTCGGGCAACGAGCAAGACCCATTCTAAATGTTTAACCTGAAATGGTATGTATATTTTGTAATTGACATTGACGGTATTAAAAAAATGATTTTTTTAATACTATTTGTCCCTCGTCATATACCTTATTTTGAATGTCACTTAGCTACATGTTAAAGGTGGTATTAGATAATAATCGGTTAAGAACAGAACACTTTAGAAGAAACACTTTATTTAAATAAGAAACACGCATCTAGAAATACACACGCCTAAAAATACACACACACGCATCTAAAAATACACACACACGCATCTAAAAATACACACACACACACTCAGCTTTTTTAGAGAATGGTGGAGAATCACATCTTCTCTACCATTCTTTCAAAAAGTGCGAGGAAGCGGTCTGTTTTGGCCTCGGTTTCTTTGTGGCGCTCCGCCAACTTTGCCTCGCGCTCCGCCAACTTTGCCTCGCTCTCCTCATGCCTCCTCTGCTCCCTGGCACTCTCCTCTAGAAAGAACTCCATGAGGGGATTCATACGGCGCCTTTTCACCTGGGTTTCGGGGCTTGGGGGTATGCTGCGGTGGAGAAAGAGGTGTCTGGGGTGGTAGAAGAGGTGCCTGTGGTGGAGGAGCATGAGGGAGAGGTAGGGGGGCTGGTGGCAGTGTACTCAACGATGTCCTGAAAGAAAACGAATAAGAAGGAATAAGGAATTATTTGCCAGAACTGGGTGATATGGCCATATGTTATGTACAATATATAATAGCTATGTACACAATATAGTACAGCCAAAAAATACATTGATTAACCATGTATTGGTGTGGATAAAAACCCACAATCTAATATTCCAATATGAGCGGTCGAGAAGGACTAGGTTTGAAATTACCAGTTGTATAAAGTAACAAAACCTGAGTTGTGTGCAAAGAACCAAAGGGCCTTGACACCGTACACCTCTTGTGTTTCCCACTACCGTTCCACATTTACTTAGCATACACTTAGTAATAATAATTTTCTCCCATGATATCCATTATCATACAATTTCATGCTTCATTTTGCATTACTTGGCAAATGTGAGTGTAGCTAATATGATAACTCACCAGTGTTGTGGGATCCTCACTGAATGAGGCCACTATCACCACAGGGTCTATGGATGGCCTGGACCCCAACACCTCATGCATATCGTCATAAAACTGCCATGAGGCAGCAGTCACTTCTCCCTCATCTGTCCCGGATCCTGTTTTGGGACTCTTCAGGTCCTGCAACAAAGATAAACCACCTCCAGTTAATTGTGATTGGAAAAAAAGGTTTAGATCATGGTCAAATTAACTTATGCATCTCCTCAAAACAATTAGACAATTACCTTGTAGCGTTTCTTCAGGTTCTCCCACTTCTTTGAGGCCTGCTGTGGGGTTACACGTCCCTCCAAACCCAGTTCTTTTACCAATTGCCTGTATCGTAAAAAAAAATTAAGGGTTAGTGATATTAATTAATGAAAAAGCCTAAAAAAACAATGACTGTTTGTGTGCGGTAAAGCAACTTTACTCACTCCCAAAGTGCTGTCGACGCACTTTTGGACCGGAGAAACTTGGCGTCGTTGATGGTCCTGAACGCTATCACTGTCCTCATTTCCTGAGGAGACCCTGGAACGATAAATGGAACGTATGATATCCAGATCACGCTAAACATGCAATCAAATGGGCGAAATGGGACATGAAAATAGGGCAAGTGTTGACATGGAACTATCCATGTTGCGGAGATCGCAAGCTAATTCGCTAACTAGCGATTAGTGCATGACAATTCAACCCGCGGTGGTTATGTATCTGGTTATAACGAATGTCTATAATGCATTGAAACTACATTTCGATACTGCAATGGTTATCAGAATTGTATTATCTTTATTAACGAAGGAATTACTTACATTTGTGGCTCGGTGACTTCCCGCATGCTGCCATCTCGCAGAGAATGTTTCTCAAATGGTTAATACCGGTGAACACCGGTTTATAAAAGGAACACATTCTCACATTGAACTCACATTGATCCACCGTTCTCTAAGCATTTTTAAAACGAATGACTGCATTACTTGGCAGGGGATAAATATAACACCAGGGGAGCTGCCGGGCTCATGTCGTATGATATCCAGATCTTCCATGTTCTAGTGACTCCAGGTTAAAAATAAGCTTTATACTAATATATTATATTAGTAATATTATAGAAGTAATGTTATATTTATCCCCTGCCAAGTAATGCAGTCATTCGTCGAGAGTCTGCGGCCGGGCTGCAGAGTATAATTAATAAAATAATTAATAGTTAATTACAGAGAAAACACTTCAATTTGTGTTTTTCCAATCCTGTCGCATGTTTTCGCCCTCCATCTGGTCTAGGATATTTCTTGATTTTCCGTTTTCTCGCAAGGTATTGTGGGAGCAAGTCAGAACTGAAGCGCTTTGAGGGTGCCCATCGAAAATCTCAATTTTGAGGAGATGTTAGCCCTCCCCCTTACCCCTCAAGCTACCTTAAAGTGGTATTGGGACGTTGCTCCACGGCGCGTGCACGCGCAACAGCGAGGGCTAGGGCTGAGATTTTCTTTGGAGCAAAGGAATGAGATTCAACCTAAATGCACTACCCTTGGTTGCGAATCACGGATCTAAGTATTCATAGTTTACCCACCTCTTATTTCACCACTACACCCTTGCATTTCTTTTTTATATACTTATATATACTATACTTTATACTAATATGCTTTTTTAGGGGTCCAAGCCAACAGGTTGGAACCCTATTGTTTTTGTAAGATTTTTTTTTATTAGGGGTCCAAGCCAACAGGTTGGAACCCTATTGTTTTTGTAAGGTTTTTTATTATAGGCCTACTACCCCCCGTGAAAGTGGGACTACAGCCCAAACCGTAAATGGTGCACACGCGCCAATTGCATCACTAGAACCAGGTCCGGCACCGCTACTCAGATAACAAAATCCAGACACGCCGGTCCAATCGACACCAAACTTTGCACACGACATCGTCAGACGCACACAAAAAAATTAATTTCAACACTTTTTTGATCCGACCTTCGACGACGAAACGGTAGCGTTTTGAATATTGGTATATTAGCTAAATTAGACGTGGAAAATCAAAAATCCAAAAAAATCCAAAAGTAGACATCGGATCGAGTCCAAATTGTACACACATGTTGGTGCTAACCTTACTGTCGTTGGAAAAAAATTCGGAAAATTTCGCCATTAGGGGGCACCATAAACGAGGAAATTGTATATCTTCTACAAAATTTCGCCGCGAAAACGCTACACTGACTTCTCGCTACTCCTACCACAGTCAAATCCTTTGTATCCACAGGTTCAGGGTAGCGTTTTGAACACATGCTTCGCGTTGTGCCGGCGAAACGCACATTTCTTGTCGCGTTGTGCCGGCGAAATGCACACTTCTTGGACCCCTGCATAACTGCTTGCAGTTCTAGTTATTATTCCAGCACACCTAAAAGTGGTACTACAGCCCAAACCGTAAATGGTGCACACACGCCAATTGCATGACTAGATCCAGGTACGTGAGGTGACCGCAGACGACCAAATCCAGACCTGCCGGCCACTAGGTGGCGCTATACCAAGGAATACGCGTTTGGGGCTATAACTCCCACGCCGAACCTCCCACAGTCCAAAACGTTAGACACACAGATTCACTGGAGTCTGCTGCATCTTTTGGCATAGGCCACGCCCATTTGCGTCGATATTTTTTCGCAAAATCTTGAAAACCGCTAAACTGTTTTTTCGCTACTCCTCCCACATTTCTTGACCAATCGACACCAAACTTTGCACACGACATCGTCAGACGCACACAAAAAAAAAAACTTTTTTGATCCGACCTTCGACGACGAAACGGTAGCGTTTGGAATATTGGTATATTAGCTAAATTAGACGTGGAAAATCAAAAATCAAAAAAATATCCAAAAGTAGACATCGGATCGAGTCCAAATTCTACACACATTTTGGTGCTAACCTTAATGTCGTTCGATAAAGATTTCGGAAAATTCCGCCATTAGGGGGCGCAATAAACGAGGAAATTGTATATCTTCTACAAAATTTCGCCGTTAGGGGCCGCCATAAACGAGGAAATTGTTCATCTCCTAACTGGCCAAAGGAATGTTCTGAAAACGCGTTTGGGGATATAACTCCCACACCGAACCTCCCACAGTCAAAACCTTTATATCCACAGGTTCACGGTAGCGTTTTGAACACATGCTTCGCGTTGTGCCGGCGAAATGCACATTTCTTGGACCCCTGCATAACTGCTTGCAGTTCTAGTTATTATTATTATTATGTCTGCAGGTTATGCAACATCATTAATGAAGTTCCCTTCGGGAGAGCTACGCCAATTCACCCGCGGTTCTTCGAGAGGTTAGCGCCAATTTGTCCTCCGATGCACCCGCCCCCATCGCCAAATCCTTCGAACAGATTCCTAAGGTGGAGGCCGTCAGCCTCTACCTAGCCCGGCAGTATCGCTTCAAGAAAACCTAATTTCACATTACTATTTTTTTTCCACGGACAAGTCCAATGATTTAGTTGTTATTATTTGCATGAAATTTCTTTATGTAATTCAAAATAATTTGGCAATCATTTTACCTGTGCCTTGTCAACCTCTGTGTGTGGTGTTGTCTGGGCTCACTGTGTGTCTGCTTGATGTGCTTTTGCATGCATCACTGCATGTATGCATGCATAAAATAGTGTGTGTGTGTGTGTGTGTGCGCGGGCGCGCGGGCGCGCATGTGTGCGTGCGTGCGTGTGTGTGTTTGTGTGTGAACCATCAACTGACCTTCGGGTATGACCACA
The DNA here is from genome assembly GCF_902167405.1 of Gadus morhua. Classification (NCBI taxonomy): domain Eukaryota; kingdom Metazoa; phylum Chordata; class Actinopteri; order Gadiformes; family Gadidae; genus Gadus; species Gadus morhua. The sequence goes on along the minus strand of NC_044060.1, from coordinate 26,641,157 downwards.
TTATTGCAGAATTAATTAGAATTAGAATTAAACATTGCGGGTCTAGCCCTTCATCAGTGTTCCTTGTATGTTTGGTGTCTAAGGATTTTTTTTATATAGATTTAATTCCAACCTGTGTCTTTTTTTTTCAATGCCAATAAACAAAATTCATGTGTTCTGTGTACTTTATAACATTTTAAGGGCAATTGAATGATCACAACAGAATAAGCATAACAATTATTTGTATTCATTTTCATCCAAACAAGGCCATTGAAAGCCCGGAGCCCTGTTTCAGGTAGCTGGTTTTGAGGCAACCCCGAGTTTGTTCGCTCTGAGTTAGTGGAAACTCTGGGTTTTCCGTTTCAGGTAGCAGGTTCAGCGCAACCGAGAGTTAGTTGCTGCGGCAACATACGCCGTGGGTCTAACCTGCTCGGGAGGTGGTTAGACCTACTCTGAGTTTGTTGTCTAGGCTGAGGGCAGCTCTCCGACAGAAGGAAGTGTTAGAAATGGCATGTCCTTTTCTACGAGAGCCTGTGGACGTAGAGGCTGCGATCCTCAGAAGGAATCTCCGTGAGGAACGATTATTAAGACCCCGGCTGGATATACTTTATTTTCCTGATAATTTTCTTCACGAGCGCTATCGTTTTTCAGCGCAATCTATCATTTATTTAGACCACCTTCTCAGCCCCCATGTTAACGCACCGGGGGCATGCTTTAAGTTTAATTTTTTATTTTTTATCGCAATTAACGCATGTGCAGAATGATCCGCCCCTGTGCATCCCACCCGCTCTGTAGTACAGTCACTTCAACGTTGTGGCTTTCCCATGATCAGAGTAGCTGACTAACCACGGACCTATAACTACTGCATGTCAAGAAACTCATTTTAAGAATGCAAGGCAGAAAAGACCCTGGTACTGCTTTTAACCAGATGCTGTTCTTCTCTACATGCACATGCTCAGCATAATCGTCTGCATTGTTCACTGAAGTAAAACCCTTTGAGTAAACTGTTCAACAAAATAACTTGTCCCACCACAGCCCGTGTTCTAATAAAGACAATCTACTTATTATGAGGATTATTTTATTTCCTGAAAGCACAAAAAAATATGGATCTCCAAAGCATCCTTTTGCATCTTTTGAATTGTTACAATTGTATGGAGGTTGGTGAGGGCATCTGGTTCAAGTAGGGCGATGACGCCATCAGTAACTGGAAGAAGATGATTAGACAGTGCAATTATTACTTGAGCCAGAATATTGCCCCATCTAATTTGCAACGCGCTGGGTTGCGTGTAGGCCTACATATTTAATTATTTTGAATAACCAACCTCTTATACTGTAAAGGCACTTCTATCCTGGGGGGTGGGGGGGATCAGAGGAGCTCCCCCCAGGGATGCCCTCAGCCACAGGACGCATAGCCTGCTCTGTTGGCTGAGGGCCATCTCCTCAGCCTCTGTGAGGGCTGCAGGTGGTGGACCCCCTCCAGTCTGCCGGGCCTCTGCATTTTTTCGATTTGCTAACATGGAGGAAAATGTTACCCTAATATTCAGTAAGCGCTATTTTGAAGACATATATATATATATAATGCATTTTGCCTAGGTGTAGCCTTCTAATATATCTAAATCCTATTAAATATTGGCAGTGTTGGGGTGGCTGGGAAATGTACTTACATTTACTGCTTAAATATAGTATACAAATATATAATACATGTTGAACATAGCTGTTAAATTAGGTAGAGCAGGCAAAACAGCACAATTTATTGGAGTGGGGCAACTCGGGGTTAGGGTAAGTTGACACACACACACACACACACACACACACACACACACACACACACACACACACACACACACACAAACACTGACACACACACACACACACACACACACACACACACACACACACACACAATTTACATATTGAATAAGTGGAAGATATTAAACTTTCCTCTTATTTTATTTTACTAATTTATTTTACTCTCTCTCGCGCTCTCGCTGCCGCGGCGGTATTGCTTTTTTTTGTTAAAATGGGTAACTGCTCGGCATACACGTTCATTAGAATTTCCAATTCCGTGGGGGAAAAGTAAGTGGATCTACGCTTTTGGTCCATGTTTGATCATGTTATCAGAGATCCATTGATGATGGCTCTTCATAGTCAACAGGCACGCCCCCAACCCAGAGTGAACATACTCAGAGTTGATTAACCCAACGCTGATCACCTGTTCTGAAACCGAAAACCCAGAGTTGCTTTTCAACCCTGAACTCTGAGTCAACCAACTCAGAGCGCAGGATTAAACTCAGAGTATGTTAAACCAGCTACCTGAAACAGGCCTCTGATAGGTCTGGTCACCATTCTGGAATTGCTGTCTGATGGTTGAAACCACACAAGAGGGTAGAGGCTTCCTTATACTCCTCCCTAAAACGCCATAAGCCCAGCGTATAGCCTGCCTGTACGCAGTGTACCGGTATGGCCTAGGGATAAGTAGGAAAGATTCTTAAGTTTAAAACTCTCTGTAAGTACGGTAGGTTGGAAACGTCATTTTAAGCCGGTTTCTTAAGCATGTTTATTGTGTATGCAACACATCTCCTGTCACCTATAACTGTTGGTTCAAATGACTCAGTGTAAAAAGATTTGTAAAGTAAACATAAACCATGAACAAACTCGTGCGTGCTGGCTTGAAGGGGACCATGATCCTGCCTGAAGTGTGAGTATGCTATTTTTAGCACAAACGGATTCAGGCAGCATGCCTCAAATCCAGGATGCTGCGTTAGGCACGTTACATCTGCTGGCCGCGGGGTGAGCTCCTCGACCAGCGACCAAAACGCGCTCACCTCCCTACAACACAAGCTCTCCACCACAGTTTCCATGGAACGACACCGCCCACACAGACACCTGCCAAACACAGTGACACAGACACGCTTACTACTATCAATCACGAGGAAAACTAGTTAGCACTATCAAAAATAATCACACTGAAGACATGACCAGCCAACTCGGCGTCGGCTACGTTTGCAAACAACATTTTCACCGGAGAAAGAGGTAAAAGCTTAGAAATAAACACTAGGGGTTCACAGGTGGGACTGTCAAGCTAGCCCATATTTAGAAGAAATAGAAGGCATAATATGCCTTCTATTTCTAGATCTTCTGACTAAGTTTAGGGTACTTATCTGAGCCAACAACATAATCACTGTCTCATCCCCGTCAGACGCCATAGTGCTAGTACTAGTATGCGTCTACCTCATGTGACGTCATCGCCGAATTGCGTAAAAAATAACCGTTACTAACCAAAAACGACAAAAACTGGACTTTAACACCATTTTGGAGACATTTCTAACTTTATATACATATTCTGAGTGCTTTATATACCCATTAATCGAAACTTCCGGTTAACCTGCACCATGGGCTTTAAGATGTGTAGACACAGCTGGCCTGTGGCCAAGTTTTTGAAGTCTGGGGTCAAAAGGTCAAAAGGAGCCGGCACCACGCCGCTTATGAGACAACAAAAAGTGAATGTGCATTTCTCTCCTAACTTTTTGTCATTATTAAAGAGAGGCCTGATTCTCAGATATGCATGTTGGATGGCTAGGGTGTAGGTCTGGGAAGAACTTCAGGCCAAAATCTTGCAAGTGAGCCGCTGGGTGAGGTGCAACGATAGCGCACTTGCTGAGTCATTTCCTGTAGGGCTGGAGCCACAAGTTGATGCGTATGCGTCCTTTGAGACCCCCTTTGATATAAAAGAGACCCCAGGTCTATAGCTCACTTGTAAATGTCCTCGACTCAGTCACCTATTGCATCACTTCCTTTAGGGCCTCCTAATGGCTTATGCCAGCCACCAAGCTATGCAGCTTTTGCCACACATAGACTTTGGCAGGTTATTATTATTTTATTGTTTTTATCCGCCTGTCCGTCCAGCCATTTATCCGTCTGTAAAATCAACCAATCACCCAAACTAGAGCTCCACTGGCCACTCAGTTCTTTACCGGATTTTCACTGTTGTAGAGCAAGTAGGATACACTTCCAAATACCAATTGGAATCCATTGGGAAACTTTTGAAACGTGAGATGTCTTTGGTTTAATTGCATTTTTAGTTTGGCTTTGGTAAAGTGAAGGGTACTTTATAATTTGCCTTTTGTGTAGAAAAAAGTCCAAACAATGGCTCTCTTATTGCTGTTGCAATAAACGGGTTAATCAACATTTAAAGCCTGGGCCCCTGATGTTGAAGGAGCCAAAGAAAGCCACATAGGGGGAATGTGCCAGCCACCTAGGGAGAATGTGCCAACCACCTAGGTGGTGTGTAGCAATGGACATTGCAACAGTAAGACCATGACATCACTGCTGCAACCTGTGTAAACCCTAATCTTGAAATATTTCAGAGTTACCAGATTATGAAAACATGTATTTTCTAGCCTGCAGGTTTCTAGCATTTAAAATAAAAATGTACTATTCTATGAAGTATTTAATAAACAGCCATTGCTAGATACATTTTATTTAATCTTTTGACCAATTGACGGAGATACTAAAATCTGCATATCGCCATCTAAAGGTGTATGCTATGTACGCAGCCACATTTCACAAAACAAGATCCACAAATTTGTTTTGACTAATTTCTGAGTACAATTCTGCTCTGAAAGTGAGTGTGGATATCATATTTGAAAATGCAAGCTAGAAATATGCATTTGTGAATGCATAGATCCACAAATCTTGCTTATAAAAGTGGGACATATTGTAGATTAAAGTGGGACATTTGTCAAAACTCCAGAAACTTATTCAAGCAACTAAAAAACGTGCTATTCAATCCTGAAATTGATTAGTACTTGAGAATCATGAAAGATTTATGTGGATATAATTTCAATAAAGCACAAGTAAAACGTGTTTGTCGATCGGGATCAACTTAATGTGAGTTACCTTCTGTGGGTTACAAATAATAAAGTCTAATAAAAACGTCCATAGTTTAATTGGATCTTGGTGTAATTCACTATGGAACTATGGAAAATTATATCAGATAAAGATATTGGCCTTCAATCCATGAACCATATAGCATAAAGCTTGATACATTATTCTCAATGGCTTTCAAAAGGAAAACTTTCACAATCTCTACTATCAATAGGAAAACGGCTGGTTAAAAGAAAGATAATGGCCCAGTCCCACCTGATCCCAGCTCTTGTCAGAAGCGAATGGCTGAGCAGCACAAATTAGCATCCACTGGTGAAGATAATATATATTGGCTTATGGCCCGCAGACTGAACTTTAATTGAAGTTAATGTGGGGCCAGAAAAGTCCTTTGATTGATGAGGGCAACAGAAGAGCCCACCTTGAGGTGGCCCCTGGCCCCTTTCCTTGTGTGTGACAGGAAGGTTAACTTGTCTCTCTGGAGGCTGGTGTGCAGGAATGCTGAGTAGATGGCCAGGTCAACCGTGTCCCGCACATCCTTGTTCTGCTCCCCTTGGCCCATGGCTTTAATAACCCTTTAGTGATGCCTGGCGTAAAAGTGTACACTTTTTAAACAATATATTAAACAAACATTATAGAAAAGTATTCTGTGCACAGGATAATGCTATTATGCTAAAGATTTTTGATCTTTATCAGAAATGATATTCATACTGACTTTTTCTATCACAAAAGTATTTATAAAAAAGGTTAAAAAAATCACCATTTAATGAACAAGGTCATTAAAGACATAATCAATTAGCCTGTGAACAAAAAAGGAAATAAAACATTTTGAAAAAATCCCACACACTCTCAGATACCAACTGCAAAGACAGCAGACAGTGTTGACCTTGAAGAAGAACTGGAACATGGGGTTGTTGGGTTGTTGATAATGAAGGAGAGGAGTGACGCTCTCTTGGCAGTTGTGCGGTAAAGTTTCCGAGCCTCGTTGATCTTTGTCTTGTTTTCCGGCCACCACCAACCACCACCGGGTTGTTCCAATAGCACAATGGTCTGACAGTATTACTTCTTAAAATGCAGAAATGCTTAAAAAAAAACTTATTACACCATTTAGTAGTATTCCTTATGTCACATCGCCTGGATGCAAATTTTGATGGAAATGTGGCGCCGGGGGGGGGTGTGTCATTTAAAATGGGACGAGTAGTGTTCTTACTCTAAGGAAATAACGTGCACTAAGCACGGCTCCGAGCAGTTGAAAAGGGGACCCCTTCTGGGCTTAATGGCCTCTCCTTGCAATGAATGTGAGACACACAGTCTTGGTGCCCATCATTTGCTCCTCCAGGGTAATGTATTTAAGGAAATATCCCATAGCGGCTGAGAGGCCGCTCAGCGGTTGTCTCCGCTCAGCAGTTGGAGCTCGATCTTGAAGTGATCCTGTGTGAAAATTCCGGAGTCTTTTCAAACCACATTTTTTAACTCTTCAGATTCTCAAGGATGGCTTCCAGAACCCCAGCTCTAGGACCCCCCTAAGCTGCTGGGTTTCCAGCCATCAACACCAAGGCTTGGAAGAAAAATACTACAACCTTCAAATTATTGATTGTAGCATTTTTAATGCATTGGGTGTGAGGTTTACTCACACACACACACACACACACACGTGCACACGCACTCACACACAACAAACAAACCGGATGTTTGAGAGGGGGTCCATTTTTACAGCACAGGTTCATGGCCAGGGTCTGGTTCAACTCTATATCTTCACAAGGCAGAATGAATGTACTATTGATGGAACCATTACTCCACCAAATGAAAGTCCCTTCTGATGGATTGGCTTGTAGTCTTCTGTCAGCCATGAAAGGAATAATTAGTATTCATTACTACACACTCTACAACATTCCAATTATTAATGAACTTCAGGTCTGGAGACCTACCACATCCATCACTGTCACCGCAGCAGGTTGTATTAATCACAGGCAAGAAACAAGTGTTGGGGGTCATCTACATGGATAAACTTATAATCACATTTACCTGATGAATTGTCATAAATTCGGAGTCATTACAATCGACGACAGGATTTCAGGAGAGAGGCAAAATAAAAGCTTAAATGCTCCATGTTTCCTGAAGTTAGCAAATAACCAAGACTGGTGCCAAAGAGAGACCTGCATTGTGTCAATATATGGTATTTTCATTATTTTATTTACTCAACAGTTTGATCCCATTGGATGAAATTCATCAGTTGTAAATAGTGATACGGTATTCTGCATGCGTAAGATATTGAGGAAACAGTAATGTGGTACAAATGGATTGGTGATAAGGAGCAGGTAATAAGAAAATCATTGAATATTATTATACATAACTCTATAAGTGAGTTATAATGTAATGGCAGAATTAATAATCTAGCTTTACGGAGAATAGGGATTTTGATGATTATTTGTCCATTATGTAGAGAAAAGTGTTAATAAGTAACATAAAAAATATAATGAGACTGGCAGTATTATTGAAGTGTCGTTGAAACATGTTCAAAATTGCATTCCCTTTAGCTTGAAGACCTTTTTATCTAATCCGTAGGCAGATCCTTGAGATCTTCTTCAGATTTAAAACAAGGTTACATGAAAGGATTGTGTTTACCTTTCATAATTTACTCAGTAACTATTAGTGCTGATAATTGTTTTCGGGCTTTAATTGTTCATTATTTCATGCAAACATTACTTTTCTATAAATAGGTGAGGACAAATGTATAACAAATCACCTCTACACACTATAAGCCAAACAACAAACCCTCAGGGTAATAACTAGCTTGCAATAATGTTGAAGGAACATAGGGACTCAGGCCTCTAATGTATTTTCTTGAAGGAGAGAGCAAGCTGACCACAACACAGTACTAACACACAGTCTTCCTGCTTGCTGTTAAATATGCATCATCACACATATAGTATAGAAGCACACAAATGCACTATCTATCTATCAACCAGCCACGAAAAACATGATCAATACATTGGCCTCTGAGATTCAGAACACACAACTGCAAACGCATCTATAATCCGAAGACAGAGGAGGCAATCATAATGCAGTCTGTCACTTGCTGCCAGGGGCCAGTTTCAATACCCAGAGAGAAGTTCAACCATCTGGCAATTCCGCTGCAATTGTCTCAGAGGTACTGGATACAGGTTGCTGGTTTATTGACTCGTGTATCAACGGGGGAGAGATAAAAACCGTGCATTGATTCTAAATGTTTCTCTCCCCCATGAACACAGCCCCCATGCTAAACGGCTTTTGCTTAATGAATTGTTTAGTAAACACTAGATGTAGTACATCTTCTGTTGGCCGACAGTAGGGCTAGGGATTGGATATTAAATATTTATTCAGTAATAATTCTTGACCGTACTGACCTTCCTTTTTATGGTGTTATTCCCTGTAGAGGATCAGGGATGGGGTCCACCGTCTCCGTCCGATTCTCCACCAGAACCGTTTCACAGCAGGCCAGAGCTCCCGCTACCTGCACAATGAAATGGCCTCAGTGTTGCAATTAAACCAACCATACTCCACATACCATTCTCCATTCATATATTTATTTATTTTTACATAGAAATTGAAGAATTTGTGATTATAAAACCACATATATCATCCCCTGTTTTGCTCACCCATCTGGCCTAGATTCAACACTCTGAGCCTGGCGGCATACTGGCTTTGGATCCATTTGACGCCTTGCTATTGGGGGGTGATGACGAACGGCCAGCACTCGCTGGTGGTGAGGATGGCGGCGTTCTCTATGGACATTCAGTCATCTGGCATCCCTTGGTTGTGCCAAGGGCACGGCGTCGTCTGTGAGCATGAGGACAGGGTCCAGTTGGGCTGTCAGTGGGATGTAGGACCGGAACCAATACCATTCATCATTCATATGTATGCTTCACGGGTAGAAGCACCTATATAGCATTCAATTTTTGGTAGACAAGATAGGGGGCAGGTAAGAGAAGTGGGCAGGTAATGCCAAAGACTCACAGCCTAAAAAATAAAATATCTCAGTCGAGTTTAGAATAAAGTTAGTTATAATGTCTTATTTATGTATTACATCCAACAAATACATTAGACTAACTCTGCTTCCTATAGCTTCTCTGAAACCTGCCAAATAGTTGTTATGGAAATACAGACATGTAGCACTTCAATATATTTCTTTAATATATAGTATCTACTGCAACTGCAATTGTATACTTTGATGATTCTCAGCTTCAGTCACATTGGATAAAAGCATAGTCTGCTAAAATAGTAAATCCTTGCCTTAAAAGGGTGAGGAAAGGGGATCCAGAGGAAGCATGTATGTACGTCCAGGTAGGAGACTGATGCTGTTGCCAGCAGGACATCGTCCTCCGCTTCAACTGTGGGTTGCAAGGAAAATAATAAAGATTTGTACATTTGTGGAACCATGAGGATCAAACACTAATCAAAGCTTAAACGGTTGCAACATACAGTCAACGGATTTCAAACCAAGGGAATGAAACAGTCAGTACATATATATGTAAGAATGCGTTAGCATCCCCCTCACTTCATTGAACTAAGAACACTTAAAATGGTAAATATATATCACTGACATTAACCTAAACTGCCTGTGAAAATTTTGCTCCAGGGTTCTCAGCATCAATTTAGCATTTATCTAGGCCTTCAAAAGCAACTCTGTGACAGCCCCATACAACGATAAATAACGGCCTTTCCTTACAAACAGGCTCCAGGATCCAGAATATGTGGCATAATAAATTCTCAGACAGTTAAAAATCGCTATAATTTTACTCTAATGCATTATCGATTGCCTGTAATATCACTCAGGCTGCGGTGAGACATTGTTAATTTCCAACAGCTGTTGAGGCTTTGAGGTAAGTTAATGATTAAATATAGACGCTCTGATTTATTAGTCTAAACACCATTGCTTCCAGGTCAATGCCATGAAGACGAAACATTTATCTTGATATGCTTGAAAAGCAAAAAGTATTCAATGAAAACCACATTTATTTTATGCCATGAAAAAGTCAAATAAAGAAAGTGACCACTGAAATGGCAATGATTTATTTTATATTTGAACACATCCAAATTATGAATACTTAGCCACTGAATGCATTTGAAAATGAAACATTGGTTATCATTTAGGATTGCCTGAATGCTTTTTGTATTAAAAGCAGAAATCAACAACAACAATCAACAACACCATAAATAAAAAGTGGCGGTTAGGTTATTAAAAAGGAGGGTTAGGGTGTATGTGTTCACTACACAATGGAGAGACACTCAGATGAAGTGCCAGTTTGCTTCCCAGCCTGAATGGATTGTGTCTCGCCACCTCACTCAGATGCCATTGGGTGCCACTGCCAGCCACACCAGTTGAGCCAGCGCAGGCCGCCCGGTCCAGCCATGCATTGTGTGTGAAACAGCCCTCTCTGAAAGCTTGCCCAAGCTCTTTGTATGCTGCTGGGCCACACTATAGGATCCTCTTTCCCTGAGTGACACCCTTCAACTCTCAACCATGAGATATCAGATCAACATCACATTAATGCTACTCACTCTCCATTTCATCTTGGTCAACTCAACTGTGCCAGGTCAGAAATAGTGAGACATCCCCCCCTCACCTCCAGCCCTTCGAACCAATCGCTTTGGCCAGCTCTATGGTCTGGTTAGTGTGAGACAACTGACTTCGTCGGCCATTGCTCTTTTGAACTAAGATGTGAAGTGCAAGAGGCTTGCGTCCAGGTCTTCCAAGTCTCCAAACATTGATTGATATAAAGGTGAGTATAATTTGTTCTTCCTTACCTCCAACTTATTTTGCACACCCAACAATTTGGCAGATGCCTTTTCCAGATCTCGATTGGCGTGTGAGAGAACCTGTCTTAAAGGGGCAATGTCACAATACACCTAGAAGACAAGAAGTGTGACAAATACAAATACAACATCCTTGTACACAAAGGTAACAATCATCAGTATTGATATTCAAACATTATCATCATAACTTTGGTAAATATTGTTTTTTTCTTGATTCCTAATCTTTTATCAGGACAAAGTTTTGATAATCCAGGCGCATGGCCCAGCTTCATCAATAGCTCACGATGAGGTAGGGCGGAAACAATGGGTTCCTCACTCCTGTATGACCAGGTTCCAACAGGGCTCTGTGCTCCTTATCAGACACCAGGGATGATACATTGAACACAAATTAGAAGATAAAGCACTGATTGCTGTGTACATATTAACACTGACAATCACTGCTTCCCAACGGCACTTGCTCAAACAGAAATACCTCAGAAACAGAAGCCCCCCTTTTAAACTCCTCATTAGGCCAAGTTTTTCTCTGAAAAGAACATACCCAGAGTAAATATATCTTAACAACTGCAAGGGCTATAATGTGTAATCTTGGTACCAAAATATAGAAAACACTGTTGATCTTGTTATGCAAGTGAAATATTTATTAATACAAAATTTACAAAATAATCTTAATGAGACAAAAAGAGGTTGGTATTTTGAGAATCCATTGTACAATTTTGACAATTTACTTTTGACCCTTTGAGAAGGTCAGGACGAATAGAATGGAATGACAACTACCTAAATAATCGCAATTGCACCATACGGCCACCAGATAGCGACAAAGAATGTGTGTTCTTATTGTGATTTTATGCGCTCAAGCACAACAAAGTGACGTTTTTTTAGTTTGGTTTCTGCCTATAGATTGCAAGCTTCTGTCACAGAGTGATATGGTTTGGATTATAAAATCAGTGAGGCCTTGGCTTTCGTATGATGTGTAGTTTGTAGAACAAATTACATAACTATTTTTGTTACAGGCTTCTCATTTTGTTTGGGGTTGGAATTGTCTTTGGTTTAGCTAACGATGCTTACAATAGTCTACAAGCTGAGAATTAATACCTTCAAGGGGTGTCACAATACTGTTTTCTCATGTGTTAAAATGCCTTAAGACTTCTTAGCCTTTCGGGATGAATTGGGCAGATTAATGGCAGGGCTCCTGCACTGCAGACCATGGGCCAGAGCCCGTCAGCATCCAGCATATTCATAGGTTCATCCAGCTGTAATGTGGTCATCTGGCATGCTGAGCAGGGTCAGACAAATTAGATTGGCATTCATCAGATTGATGCAATTGCCATTTTGACAGGTTAACCTTGATATCACACCTGCAGAACGCTGATCACTGGTGCCGGATAGGTTGGGGAAGTCTTCAGCTTGGTCAGATTCACCTTGAAGCCAGACTCACAAGAGTCAACTTAAAATAGATATCGCAGTCTTTTTGTTTGTTGCTATTAATTGGCTAGAATATTACAATTTATCGTTTAGTAATATTTTGTTATACGTGAACAACTTTCATAAAAATTCATCCTATAGTTAATGTTTTTGTTTTTAAAGTACATGGCATTAATGAGCAGATATCTTCTTAGAACAGGGAACAAGTAAACTGTAACTTGTAATGAGAGAGATACCTTCTTTGCTTCCAGATTTGCAGACTCTTTCTCGTGTGGTGCTGTTGGGAGGCAGTGCTTGTCAGTGTTAATATGTACTAGGCCATCATGGCTTTATCTACAAATGTATATTCAATGTATTATCCCTGGTGTCTTATGATAAGGAGCACAGGGCCCTGTCTGAACCTGGTCATACAGGACTGAGGAACCCATTTTTTCCGCCCTACCTCGTCGTGAGCTACTGATGAAGCTGGGCCATGCGCCTGTATTATCAAAACTTTGTTCTGATAAAAGATCAGATTTTTTTTTTTTTACCAAAGTTATGATGATAATGTTTGAATATGAATTGAATAGTGATGATTGCCTTTGTCTGAAGAACAATCCGTCTGATTGGCTTTTCAGTGTTCCAATGTTCGATAGCAAGAAGCCTCTGCTTGAGAAGCCAGTTGGGGTTTTAATTTTTTCCACATAACTTTGTGAAAAAAAAAAACACAGAGCAATAGAACAAATGAATATAATGAATAAATAATATTTTTATAACTCAAACATGATATGTGCATTCGTCTGGAAGTAAATCCATTGGGTGCCTTCGGGTTTTGAAAATAAAAACACAATGAATTATAAGCACTGAATATTTATGCATTGAAGTAACCTATCTGAATTTTTTGCCTCTGAATTTATCTCTTTACATTTTCAATATATCATATTCACCATTATTTTTCAATGTTAAAAAATTAAACGTTAAAAAATTCAACTCAAATATTTTCAACGTCCCAAAATTCAGTCCGCCAAAGTCAACATCAAAATTCAATGTACGAAATTCAGTGTTAACATCCGGGGACCCAAGAAAGAGCAATCGATCCTAGATGCTAGATCGCAGTCAAACGAGTGGGCGCGTCATTCTCGTTGGATACCTGACTCTCACGCGGGAAGGCAAAACAGATTTAGCCATGTCCAACGGTGTTAAATGATGAACTGCCAACTGAATGTGCTCCCAATTCTTGATGATTCATTTCAGGTGTGTGTGTCATGTGACTGCCTATATAAGCTGATGCACCTGCACAAAATAAATCTTGGGTGTTTTCTCAGAACTTGAATGCAGTTGTGTTATTTGTCCTCCCAAGTTGATAGAAAGTTTCCTAGGTATATCTAGCAGTCAAGCTCTGTTTAACAGGTTATGGGCCCAGGAGCGTTTGACGTTTGTGCACAGAGATATCCGGCGTGAGTAGGCACCGAGAGACATTTATTTGTGAGCGAGTTTGAATACGTGTCTCACGGATTGGAGTGCCAGGACCATGAGCGAACGTACAAGTTCACGTTGGTCTCGTGTTGTGTTTTACGGAGACGAAAAGAACTATGAACTGTGGGAGACTAAGTTTTTGGGCCATATGCGGTTGCAGAAATTGAAGAACACAATTTTGAATCAACCAGCCGATGGCGCGGAAGAAAACGCACTGGCCGAGGATGCGGCGAAGAACGCGGAAGCATACGCGGAATTGATCCAATTCCTTGATGACAAAAGTTTGTCTCTGGTCATGCGAGAGGCAGCGGATGACGGACGTGTAGCTCTCAGGATTTTACGCGACTATTATGCCAACATGGTCTCACAGGAATACGTGAAATGACTACGGTCGGACCCTTAACTCGAAATCCGTGGCCACATCACGGAAACACGCCGATATCCGTGTGTGAGCCACGGAATAACAGTGTCATTTACTTGCATTGGAGCAAATTCCGTGGCCACATCACGGACAATTGAAGTGATTCCGTCAGACTACCCCGGGTTTTGAGTTAAGCCCCCATGGTCGACTCGCTCGTTGAAACGGGGATCCGTGTGTGAGCCACGGAACATCAGCGTCATTAACTTGCATTGGAGCGAATTATGTGGCCACATCACGGAAATCGGCGTGTTTCCGTGATGTGTCCACGGATTTCGAGTTAAGCGTCCGACCGTAGTCATTTCACGGATTCCTGTGAGACCAGGTTGATTATGCAGGCAAGGGTAAGCCCCGCATTGTATGCCTGTATACAGAACTGACTTCCTTGCAAAAGATGAGTTTTGAGAGTGTGACTGATTATGTCATACGCGCCGAGACTTCAATCACAGCACTGCGTAATGCTGGAGAGGTTTTAAGCGATGGATTATTGGTTGCAATGATTTTGAAGGGGCTGCCAGAATCATTTAAGCCTTTTTCCATTTTTATCACTCAAAGTGATGAGACTCTCTCTTTTGCCGAGTTCAAGACTAAGTTGCGCAGTTATGAGAGCACTGAAAGTATGCACACAGCTGCGGCTGACGACAATGTCATGGGGGCCCGTGCGCATCCAAGTAGGGCTGCCCCATCAGGTGCAAGTGCGCGCAGAACCGAGAGCGGGGACATTGTGTGTTTCCGTTGTGGCCAGAGAGGTCACAAGGTAAGAGACTGTCAGCGTGGTCAACAGTGGTACAGCCAGGGCGAGAATACCGCACGGCGAGGAGGATGGCGACAGCGGCAGCAGGACAACGCTCGCGGAGTGTACGAGGAGACGGATGACAGCACCTTCGCGTTCAAGCTTGTGACCAGCGAGCCAGGAAGCTGTGTCACCAGAAAGGGCCTGATGGTGGACACCGGTGCGACATCGCATATCATCACTGACTTGGCAAAGTTCAAGAGCTTCGATGACCGATTCCAGTCCGAGACTCACTGCTCGGAGCTGGCCGATGGCACAAGCTGCATGGGGGTCGCAGAGCGCAGAGGAGACGCCGAGGTGTGTCTGGTCGACAGCAGGGGGCGCTGCCGCAGTGCCACACTGAAGCAGGCGCTGTACATCCCCTCGTATCCCCAAGACATCTTCTCCGTGAGAGCTGCAACTTTGAATGGGGCAACGGTGATCTTCAAGGAAGGAGAAGATGTATTGCAGTACAGAGACGGTACGAGCTTCCTCATTCATGAGCATAACAGACTTTATGTTTTATTTGCCTACTGTGCCAGTACACAATGACTCTGATGATAAATGTATGAGCTGTTATGATATTCAGACGTGGCACGAGATTTTCGGGCACTGTAATTTTGATGATGTCATGAAGTGAGAGAATGTTGTGAATGGAATGTCAATCAGGGGTAAAGCGTGTGAAAAAAAAAGTGTGTACTCAGAGCAGGAACAGGAAGCCTGATGTGAGGGCCAAATCAGCCTTAGAGCTGGTTCACACTGACTTGGCAGGCCCCATTGACCCAGAGTCCAAGGAAGGGTATAGGTATGTAGTTTCCTTTACTGATGACTATTCAGGTGCAGTGTTTGTGTACTGTCTAAAGCACAAGAGTGACACTGTAGAAGCCACAGAGAGGTTTCTAGCCGACACAGCCCCATATGGGAAAGTGAAGTGTATCAGGTCTGACAATGGTACTGAGTTCACAGGGCAGGGTTACCAATCCCTACTGCCTAGAAATAGAATCAGACATGAAACATCAGCACCATACTCACCACACCAGAATGGCACCGCAGAGCGTAACTGGAGAACCCTTTTTGACATGGCTAGATGTATGCTCTTGGAGAGCCAGTTAGCCAAGGAGCTATGGCCGTATGCGGTCCAGACAGCAGCAGTGGTGAGGAATAGATGTTTTAACAACCGCACCAGAGAGACACCTTACTTTATGCTGACAGGAAGGAGACCTAATGTCTCCAGGATGCAGAAGTTTGGTACTGTGTGTTACGCCTATAGGCAGGACAGGAAGAAGCTAGAGTCAAGGTCTGACAAAGGCATCTTTGTTGGTTATGATAAGAACAGTCCAGCCTATATGGTCTACTACCCTGACAGCAGGAAGGTGATGAAGCACAGACTGGTGAGGTTCTGTGTTGAGGGACCGCAGACTGATGGCATGTCAGACGATGACAGTGGTGTGCAGTCTAGCACAACCAGACCTGACCCCGACAAACCCGAGCAGAACGACATCCCAGAGGCTAGGCCAGGTCCAAGCCAGATAGGCCTACAGACAGGTAGGGTTGAGCACCGAAACTCGGTTCCAGTAGGGAACCGGTTCCGACGTAAACGGTTCTAACGAGGTCGAATGAGAACGCACATTTCGGTTCCTCATAACGGTTCCTGAATTATTATTATTTTTTTTTATCCCTCCCCCGCCCTTATGTTGTTGCGTCAATTTGCGTGACGTCAGTGACGCTACTGAGTGCGATCTTGTTAATCAATGAAGATGCCGAAGGCAAAACGTTCCAAGGTTTGGCTACATTTTACATCCAAAGATTTAAACTCTGCGACTTGCAACAGATGCAATAAAGTAATTTCAAGCAAAGGAGGTAACACGACAAATCTTACAAAACATCTGACGACTCACAGTGTTTATTTAAAAGCCGAAAAATGCACCGTGTTCGATCATTTACGTGACGCAAGGCCAAGCACTTCAGCAGCACAAGCCGGACAAATAAAGACTCCCAGCCCTGCCGGTGTGGTGGTGGACAACACAGACGATGATGAATCTGACAGTCACAGCACTCACAGCAGCCTTTCCACTTCGGGTAAGTCGAGTAATTTAATGACAACCGCAAATCTTGAATATAAAGTAGGCTAATATAAACCACTTTGCCATTCAACAGCGTTTGTGACAACGTGTGCTATGTCCTAAACTTGAACTCGGTGTCTGCTGACTTTCTGCTTAATGTAAAACTCATACCAAGTATTCAAATCTTCAAAATAAATGTCAACACTAGATTCAGAATGCGCAATTTTGCAATTACACGTGGACGCAAACAGATAGGTAAGCTTAAGATTGTATGGAAGATATTTCTCTGCTTAAAGTAAAAGTCATAATATGTGAAGATAAAATGTTGAACTTAAATGTTTTTTTACATAAGTATTAAACGGCGCAATCGCCCATTTAATCAGAAACGTATAGCTATACCTGTGTTTGAGGCTATTTCTAGAGGGGGATGGGGACAACAGTTGTTTGAGGCCACTACTCTACTCTATATCCAGAGGGGGAGTGGGGGGAATGAGCTGTTGAGCAGAATAGGCTACTAGTAGTAAACTGAATAAGTTGTATGTTGTAATACTTTTATTTCTGCCTTTCAAGTTACCACAGGGACACCTTTCACCCTGGCTAACAGGTCTGAAATAACCCAAGAGAAGGTGGAGGAAATCCACAGGGCAGTCACCAAATTTGTGGTGAAGGGGCTTCATCCGTTTGCCACAGTAGAATCGCCATTTTTCAGGTGAAAATGTGTAGCGGCTATGCTATCAAAATATAATTTCCTAGATGGATGTGTAGGCCACACCTCTGTACCATGAAGACATTCTGTGTACAAGACTAATATCATATGTATTTTGTATTTTTTTATAAAGGGAGATGATCACTGCCCTCAATCCAAGATACCGGCCACCATCCAGGGATGACCTCTCCAATAACTTGATACCTGCGTGGTATTCTGTTTCAAAACAGAATGTCATCCAGCAGCTGGCGCAGGTCAACAAAATTGCAATAACTTGCGATGGATGGACCAGTGTTGCCCAGGACCACTATCTAACACTAACTGCCCATTACATTTACGAGGGCAGCATACAGCAGAAAGTGCTAAGCACTGAAGCAGTGTACGAGTCCCAGACAGGGCCAGTGGTGGCAGAAGAAATCCACAGTATTCTTGAGGAGTTCAAGTTGACTGGAAAAGTCATAGCTCAGTAGACAATGCAAGCAACATGGACGTTGCCCTGAAGAACCTGCATTTTTTGAAAGTTGGGTGCTTTGCCCACACACTCAACCTGGCGGCACAGAAGGTGTACGGCATTCCAGCTGTGACCAACTAGTGTGCAAAGATTCGCTCAGTGGTGGTGTGGTTGAAGCGCTCCAGTATGAGCAAAACGGTTCTAAGAGAGAAGCAGCGACTCCTCAGTAAACACCCTATGTATAATTATAAATAAATCTTGAAAAGTAATACTTTTAAATGTAAGCAATTGTTTATTGTAATTCTAATGTCTGTGCTTTAGATTTGCCAGAGCATAATGTTATCCTGGACGTGAGGACTCGCTGGAATTCTCTATACCTCATGGTGGAGCGCTTTGTAGAGCAATTCCCTGCAATCCAGGCAGCCTGCCTCGATCAGAGGCTAAGGAAGCCAATGGAGAGAGACAGGTGAGTTGATGGACAAGAGGGTAATTTGTAATAATGTCAATTTACCTTTTGTTCTTAACATTTTTGTTTATTTTCCACAGACTACAAAGGCTCTATCCATCTACAGCCAATATCCATGTTCACAAAGAAAGAAGGCAAACTACACCATTTACACTATTAGACACTAAACCATGTTTTCTTTACAGGCTCAAGACATTCAGAACTTCCTTAGGGTGGTCACCTTGATGGACCCTCGCTTTAAAGGCAGGCTGGAAGTTGGTGTTACGGAAGCTTGGGACAGGCTTGAGAAAGCAGGGATTGACAATGCCATGGCAGTTCAGGTACTATACTGCATGTTTGTCAGGGACAGTGTACTAAATTCCTCATCCTTTTTCATGTGCATTATGTCCATGCCTAAGCTACAGTTTCTGTAATTAAGTATTGCTGTTGTATGGACAATCTGTTTGTGTCTAAAGCTTCCAAAAGAGGACCCTCTTCAGAGTGAGGTAGAAGGTGAGGGTAATGAGGTGGAGGAGGACCAAGCAGGCAGAAATGTAAGTTCAACCACATACTATCTATCTAGTCTACAATGAATAGTTGTTTTTTGTGCTAAACTAAACCTGTTTGTATTTTCCAGCCAAGAAGAGCTCACAAGATGTCAGCCTTGGAGCAGTTGTTTGAGGATGAAGACCGAGAACTTCTCCATGCAACTCTGACCACAAGCAGTGCCCTCTCCATTAGAGAAGAGGTCCAGAAAGAGCTACAGATCTACAAAGGCCTGCCAGCGATCCCATCTGGACAAGACCCTGTGGCCTGGTGGGGGGGTAAGAGGGATACCCTCCCTAATTTGTCTCTCCTGTCAGAGAATTACTTGTGTGTGCAGGCCTCATCAACCCCCTCCGAGAGGGTTTTCTCGTGTGCTGGGCATGCAATAAGTAAGGAAAGATGTCGAATATTACCAGAGAAGGCCAATATGGTGATATTCCTGCAGAAGAATTGTTAGAGGAAGAAATGTTAAGAAATATACTGTAAAGTGTCCTCACCTCACCAGTCACAAAAGCTAATTTAATTGTGCAATATCTTGTTCTATACTTGTGTTATGTATCTATTTTAATATTTAAGGTGTTGCACTGTTCGTGTTCAGTTCAGGTCATTAGGAGGAGAAAATGGAGATTAGATTACCTTGGTAGTATCTCTATTAATCTCCAGTATTTATATTGTTTGATACAATATTGTTTTATTTGATGTAAATGTGAATCTTTAATTGATATTGCTTTATTTATTATTACCAAATGTTACTTGTATTTATATTGTTTAAAGATTTAAAGTTATATTGTGTTTAATTTGGCCCTGGAAATAAAAGGGTATTTTTTTTTGACAAAGTGTGTGCAGTTTCGTTTTTTTAAGTATCGGTTCGAGAACCGTTTTAGCATCGGAATCGTTTAAAAAGTATCGAATAGGCACCGGAATCGGATGAAACCCAAACGATACCCATCCCTACAGACAGGTGAGGTCAAGCCAGAATCCCAGTCTCCACGGAGATACCCTGCTAGAGAGAGGAGGAGGCCAGACTTCTATGGGATAGATAGTGATCAGGTTCAGTTCAACATTGATTATTGCTACAGGATGGTTTGTAATGTACCTCTGACGTTCAGAGATGCTGTGACTTTATCCAACTCAAGAGAGTGGGTAGATGCAATGGATGAGGAGATGAAGGCACTAAGGGATAACAAAACATTTACTCTGACCACCTTACCTGTGGGCAAGAAAGCAGTGGGGGCTAGATGGGTGTATACTGTCAAAACCAATGTTGATGGATCTGACAAGTACAAGGTCCGCTATGTAGCCAAGGGATACAGTCAACAGATGGGTGTAGACTATGGAGAAACGTTTTCTCCTACTGCTGACCTAACTAGTGTGAGAGTTTTGATGCAGAAAGCTGCCCAAGAGGATCTGATCCTACATCAGATGGATGTTAAAACTGCCTACCTACATGCAACAATTGATTGTGAGATTTACATGGAACAGCCAGAGGGTTGTGATGTAAAATCACAGACAAAGTTGGTGTGTAGACTAGAGAAGTCACTATATGGGCTTAAACAATCAGGTCGAAACTGGAACAAAATGTTGCATGACTATCTATGTGAAAACACGTTTGTACAGAACCCAGCCGATTACTGTGTTTATGTTAGAGAAACCGAACATGACAAGGGGATCATACTGATCTGGGTTGATGACCTGGTTATTGCAGCCAGTGATGAGAGAGCTTTAAAAGCAGTTAAAGAGATGCTTACTGTTAAGTTCCAGATGAAAGATTTGGGCAGACTGAAGAATTTTCTTGGTATCACTTTTAACCAGTGTAATGGATGTGTGACCATGTCACAGCAGAGTTATGTTGACAAGCTACTTGACAGGTTCGATATGCAGGATTGTAAACCCAGGTCGACACCTTGTGAACTAAAACTGTATTACACTGATGATGATGATGATAAGCTAGATGACCCCAGAAAGTACAGAGAGGCAGTGGGTAGCCTTATCTACCTAACCTCATGCACCAGACCTGATCTGAGTTTTGTTGTAAGCAAACTGTCACAGCATTTCAGTGAGCCGACAGAAGAGCAGTGGACAACTGTTAAACATGTACTGAAATATTTGAAGGGCACGAATGACAAAATGTTGTGTTACAGAAAATGTGATGGGCTAAGGTTGTTTGCTTACAGTGATGCAGATTGGGCAGGTGATGCAACTGACCGACGCAGTACAACTGGTTATTGTGTTAGTCTGGGTGAAAGTGGTCCTCTGATTTCCTGGAAGACTAAGAAGCAGCCAACTGTAGCACTGTAAACTTGTGAGGCAGAGTATATGGCGTTGGCCGCCACCACACAAGAGTGTCTTTATTTATCTCAACTGCTTGAACATCTTGATGACTGTCTGTATGATGTACCTAAGATTTTTTAAGATAACCAAGGTACAATTGCATTAGCCAAGAATCCAGTAAGCAGACAGCGATGTAAGCATATTGATATCAAATACCATTTTGTGAGGTCAACTGTTAATGACTGTAAAGTATGTTTGGAGTATTGCCCAACAAACCAGATGGTAGCTGACCTGATGACAAAACCAGCTACTAAAGCAAAGCTACTGACTTTTTCCATGTTCCTGTTTGGAGTATAGCCAGTTCAGTTGGTTTCAATGTTTGTTTGTTTTTGTTTTGTTTTGTTTTATGATTTATGCTTGTCAATAATGTGTGATCAAGTGGGGGTGTTAAATGATGAACTGCCAACTGAATGTGCTCCCAATTCTTGATGATTCATTTCAGGTGTGTGTGTCATGTGACTGCCTA
Organism: Gadus morhua; assembly: GCF_902167405.1. Lineage (NCBI taxonomy): Eukaryota > Metazoa > Chordata > Actinopteri > Gadiformes > Gadidae > Gadus > Gadus morhua. Next base: position 26,619,423 of record NC_044060.1, on the reverse strand, counting down.
TATAAGCTGATGCACCTGCACAAAATAAATCTTGTGTTTTCTCAGAACTTGAATACACTTGTGTTATTTGTCCTCCCAAGTTGATAGAAAGTTTCGTAGGTATATCTAGCAGTCAAGCTCTGTTCAACAGTAATGGCAGTAATGGTACAGAGCCCCCCAAGGGACATGGAGGAAAAAAAAAAAAGTGGTCGAAAAATAAATAAATAAAAGCAGAGAGAAAAAAAAAAAAATGGTTTGCGAGATATCGCAAACCAAGTTCCGGGTCAGAATTTAACTTCCGGTCAGAGGAAAAACTAACAACCACAACGATGGAGCTTGGGAGATTTATCTACGTTTATTTGGAGCTTGGCCTCAAATATTCAGACATCAAATCAATACTTGCCAGTAGGCACGCCTTCCACATAAGTGAGAGACATCTGAAGAGGATACTGCGAGATAGGGGACACTCTCGCCACAAGGCGTACTCTGACCTGTCGGTCCTGGTGGATTTTATTAGCGACCAACTGCAGTACTCAGGACAGCTTCACGGGTACCGATGGATGTACGCTAAATGCAGGGAGCATGGACTTGAAGGGAAAAACGGTCTGTCTAGTTACTGGACCAGATGAAATGAGACGGAGAGGTAATAAAGTCTATCGGCACGAGGACCTTGGATTTATTAAGTAAAGTGACAACGGTTATACAGAGTCATAAGCGTGAGAAATCGAATATGTCTAAGTCCCTAATCAGCGCAGATGGTTCGTCCGGAGCTTCGCCTCCGTGGAAGGTCTGCTTCAGAAGAAGGTGAAGAGTCTCTGTGTGATACAGTCTTATACTGTATCTTCCTCCTGATGAGGTGTGTGCGTTTGAGATGTGTATGGTTCTGTGTGTTTTTGTTTGGCCTTGGCTCCCAGGCCCTGCTGTGTATGCCTCATAACGGGGGAGAGCTCCTCGTGTCTCCTGTGTGGTAAATTAAACCGGGGGGTGCCCCCCGAACTGTCTTGTGTGTGATAATTTAACGTGGCTCTCAGGCCCTTGGTATGGGCAGGTAACGGGGGAGAGCTTCAAAGTGTCTCCTGTGTGATAAATTAATGCGGCTCTCCCGTTCTTGAGGATGACTGGTGCATTGTCTGAGTGTCCACCATCTGCCAGCCTGGGAAATGGGGCCTTCGGCTCCGGCCTTGACCTGACTATATTCTCATGTATGTGTTATGTGTTAAAAGTTGACTATATTGTAAGTTGACTGCCATGTGATGTGCTCATTAAGCTAGGGTAGGAGTTAGCTATACTTATAATGTACATGTGATGTACTCAGCAGGTTATTTTGCCCAACAGACTGCGTGTGAGGAAAGAGGATGTGCGGTTGTTCGAGCTCGATCCCAGAGGAGTGTCACGAAGGCTAGCGGGACGTCTCAGACGACGAAACTAACTACTAGTGTAGATAATAATAGATGGTGTACATAATATACAACTAGTATTACTTTTCATACCCTGACATTGTTTTAATTGTGAATGTTCCTGCAGTCTTCTTCTAAATGTCACATGATGTTGCTGTGGTGTGAAGACAGCTGATTTTATACAGGTTTCAGGTCATCCTTCTTGAACCGGAAGGACGACGGCACCCCCTGCTGTATACAATCAGCTGTCTTGACACCACAGCAATATCATGTGACATTAAGAAGAAGACTGCAGGAACATGTCATGGTATGAAAAGTAATACAAGTCTGATTACAAGAACAATAAAGTAAATTGTTCTTGAACAAGTACAATTATTAATGCATTGTTAAGTTTTTCATCCAGCTAATGTGGCCAGTGAAAAATATGGCCTTAAAATATCAGGAAACGGCAACAAACTTGTTTGGACATTTTTTGTTTATTCAGAGTTTCACATACGGGATAGCAATTTAGTTACATTAATAAAAGATTTTCCAGTCTCAACAAAAACATGAATAGCGTTTGTTGTCGTTTTTTAACCCCTTTCTCAGTATTTGAAACTACAGGTTGTAAATGCACAGATAATTTCAAAATGCTTTTCTGTCGGTAACATGTTGATTGGCCATCAGAAGTTCCGAGTTTTTGAAATCCAATGATATTCTATCATGAAAGACTCAGAATAAGTATTCACATTTAGTTACTGAAGCCAGTTACCTTTTTTGTTCAATACAATTTTAACTGAAAAAAGTGATACATTTGTTAAAGTAAAGTTCTGAAATTGATACACATTTGATTTACTTTTTACAGGCTTTTTCTATAAAGCCCCCCCCTCATTTCTGTGTTTCTAAACTATCGTTTAAAGGAATATAACATTTGCCAAAAGCTAGAGATGTTGAGCAATGACTTTAAAGCAGGGATGCCAGGGTTACGGCCCGCGGGCCGAACACGGCCCGACTGTATGTCACATCCGGCCCGCGGGTCAAAAGGGGAGAATATATGTATATTATTTTATTTATTTTTTATTTTTTTTGGAATCCGTCAGTTGGTCTGTTACTGCTGCTGGTCTGTTACGATTCAATAACTGTTCATCCCCCATTCTCCATTCCATTTCGAAACGTGTTTAGAAAACACGCTTGTTTCACTAAAATGTATTCATCAATTAAGGCCGCCACCAGGGGGCACCCCCAACACTTTTGCTAACCCCAACACATTTGCCGCCCTAGGCGATCGCCTAGTTCACCTGTGCAAGCCTTCAATAAATAAAATAAAAGTAATTAACAGTTTACACCTGTGTTATTAATAGGAAATGTGTTTTGTTGGCACCTAGTCTATTTTGTTGCATTTCTCATTTATAAATCTAGGCTACTTGCATGGATAGGAAAATGTTAAGTTCTTACTGTGTGTTCACACCAAACGCGACGGGGCGACAGGATCCCATACAAAGCGAACGTATAGACGCGTTTTGGGGGCGAAATTTTTGCGAAAGAGAAAAACGGGCGACAAGTTTTGATTTGTCGCGCCACACTTTTGCCGTGCACAGGCGAGCGCGTTCACGAGAATTTGTCGCGCGAAAAATTTGCTCGAGTTCAAATATTTGAACTTTGATGCGAATTTTGCGTGATGACAGCCAATCAGCGTTCAACAGCGTGGCCACTGAGTCACATGTGTAAAGTAACAGCCAATCAGCGTTCAACCGTCAAACTCAGTGCAGTGCAGTCCAGGGTGAACTGCAGCATGGAGGAGAAAGTGAATGTTGCCGTTTGCGACTCCCGGAGCTCTATATATAATGGTATATAATATACTATAATTGTATATATAATATCACGGCCAAAAGCTCTGTGCGCCTCCTGATGGCCGTAGCGCGGGGAGCTCTCATAGGGATTGGGCTTCTCGGGGTTTGTTTACCAGCGTTGCTATGTTTCCGGTCTTGTGTGTTCCAACGGTTTATTAGGTAGGCCTATCTAATAAATCTCTGTCTATTCAATACTTCATTCACTGCCTCTTCCGTGGTCATTACAATATTATGAATATACTGCGTCGGGTCCTCCGACGTCTCTCCCTCTTCCACAAAAGGTAAAGACATGCAATGGTGGTTATCTTGTTGTGGCGCGACAAATTCGACAAAACTTGCACAGCGATGGTGGTTATCTTTTAGTGTGGCGCGACAAAACTTCGGCGACAACGCGAATGGGCGAAAGATTTTGCGTTTGGTGTGAACACACAGTTAGAGGGGAGCTGTCTCCTGCTTTAGGCTATGTAATTGTAGGCCTCATTGTGAGGCTATTTTGTGGCCAATGCAATTTCTTTTTGATGTCTAGGCCTAAAAAAAAAAAGTTTGGTTCCTGTTGGTTGTCAGTTGAGGTCATGTGTAGGTAGGGAATTTATTTTATTTATTTTTTTCCAGCGGCAGCGAATGATAGGTAGGTTGTTTTCATTTAAAAACGAGAAAATTCGCTCATCCTTGTACAGAATGAAGAGGTGCTGTACAAAAATGTAAAATAATTTGGGTCGCACATATACTGACAGGGTGGGTCTGAAACCGGAACCAAACAATTTTTTTTTGTCTGGCCCCCTGACCAATTTCACCCTGGCATCCCTGCTTTAAAGGAAACTTATAAAGGAAAAGGACAGCAAGGTGAATTATTTATGTGACCAAAAAATCCTGCCACTTCGAAGCTCAACACAAGACACAACTAAATACGTCTGACCTACACACATGCCCTGATGGCCTCTCTGAGGTGCATGTACAAATTCACTGCCTGATATGGATCTGTTGCTAGAGTGAGATTGGACCCAGCCATAAAGATGTTGCATAGTTCATATAGATCTGGATCACACGGTTTGGTCTGGCGAAAGATACATTCATTTTTGCACAGTTGAAAATCACCATCTTCAATTGGGGAAAGGCAGTCTCTTGTCCCATAGAGTTCAGGTAATGCAAACATCACGTTCGGCTGACCGCTGGGGACGTTATGTTTTTTCGATGGCCTGTGTGTTCCAGACCTGTTATAAATTACCTGGATAAATTAAATTGGTTGTTGTGAATGTTTTTGAGTAGTTCTTCCATGGCTTACTTCAAAATGTGTCTATAGGCTACTGTTGACTGCTCTCAGCTCTCTGCAGCTGAAGGACAAGATGTGTCCAGCCAAAGTGGCGGGTGGACTCAATAACTTAAGACTACTTTACCCAGTTTGGCGAGTGTTAATTTTGAGCCCTCTAAGCAGTGTTCTGCATCACTTATGGAAGTAAATCTGTGCCATCGGATTTTGAAAATAAAAACCCATTGAATTCTAAGCACTGAATATTTATGCATTGAAATAACGTAACTCAAAATAAAATGTTTGTATTATTGGATATTTAGAAAAATTATTAGCTATTGCATATATAAACCCACACATGCATAATCCCATTCACAAATATATACAAGTTTTAACAATACTTGCTACACTTTTCTAATTGAAGTTATTTATTTAGTTTAATTGATTATGTTTTTTCGTGAAGTGCTATTTTTTTTTACATTATACATACTGTACCCCTGAAATCTTCAATACATACATTATAAAACAGCATGAACAATGTACATGGGGTGAGTAGTGGTGTAAAATAACGTGATTCTGCAGTGGGAGCATTATTTGATAGAGGCAATTGGTCTATCCACATACTGCGTAACGTGCGCTGGTGTAGGTCAGGGTTACAATGAAGGAGGCAACATGCGAGATTCTCCGCACGGTACTTTTAGTATACTATAACTAAGCTTTTGACCATACCACGCCAGATCTCCACGGCACTATATATATTTAACACACAAGTGGAAAGTCTGGGATTCCTGCCTACAACAAATCAGTTACTAAATAACTCATAAAAAAGGGAGACTTCGATCGTATACTGCTGTTTATTCTAGCAGAGCGGAAGAGCACGCACTTCTTCACTGCACGTTATCTTGTATAACCAAACAAAAGAGGGGCGCTACACATTATAAATCTGACTGTTACAACTGTCCCCTGAAATCTTCAATAAAGACGTTATAAACCAGCATCAAAATATGCCCGTTGACTTGCGCTAGCCTAGCTAGCCTAGTCTCCAACGATAAAGAACACCAAGGCTAATTTGGGAATCAGGCCCTATGTCCAAAATTCCGAACTACCCCAATTTTCAATTCGACGTCCTTCTTATGTACAAGTGTCCGTTAGTATTGTCCATTGCTGAATCTTACAGAAACAACCCATACTAATGGCATATACATATAGAAAAATGTACTCACCGAAGCACCATTACTGCTGCTGTTGCCGTTGGACATGGCTAAATCTGTTTTGCCTTCCTGCGTGAGAGTCAGGTATCCAACGAGAATGACGCGCCCACCCGTTTGACCGCAATCTAGAATCTAGGATCGATTGCTCTTTCTTGGGTCCCCGGATGTCAACACTGAATTTCGTAACATTGAATTTTGATGGTGACTTTGGCGGTGTCACGTTAGAATTGTACCGGGGGCGAAAATTGTACCGGCCTACGTCATCGTTTGTTTACATCCTGACAACCTGCCCGGCAACAGACGACGCGATGCAGAAAACATGTTTCCAAACGACGAAATAACATAATACAGATAGCGGATCGCTATCTGTATTATGATAGATAGCGATAACACTTGTTTTTACTTTATATTTGTATTGTATTTAATTGTTTAATCGAAACAATAAAAAAAATTGCCCGCGAAACGGGCGATCGCGTCAAATGACAAATGTTTTGCCCGCAAAACGGGCGATCGCGTCAAATGACGTGGGAGGGTTCTTGAAACATAACACAGATAACGGATCGCTAGATAACACTTGTTTTTACTTTATATTTGTATTGTATTGAATTGTTTAATCGAATTTAGCTAGTAAACTGAGTGTTTTAAGCAGGTTTCATAGTCTAGAATGTTCAAGAACCTTCCTACGTGATTTGACGCGTCATTTGACGCGATCGCCCGTTTTGCGGGCACATTTTTTTATTGTTTCGATTAAACAATTAAATACAATACAAATATAAAGTAAAAACAAGTGTTATCGCTATCTATCATAATACAGATAGCGATCCGCTATCTGTATTATGTTATTTCGTCGTTTGGAAACATGTTTTCTGCATCGCGTCGTCTGTTGCCGGGCAGGTTGTCAGGTTGTCGGGATGTAAACAAACGATGACGTAGGCCGGTACAATTTTCGCCCTCGGTACAATTTTAACGTGACAGCGGACTGAATTTTGGGACGTTGAAAATATTTCAGTTGAATTTTCTAACGTTGAATTTTTTAACATAATAATAAAAGGTGAATATGATATATTGAAAATGTAAAGAGTTAAATTCAGAGGCAAAAAATTCAGATGGGTTATTTCAATGCATAAATATTCAGTGCTTATAATTCATTGTGTTTATATTTTCAATACCCGATGGCACAGATTTACTTCCATAATTCGAGGCATTTCATTTGTATTTGAGCTGAGACCAACTCTTCTGTTGAAGGTTCCGGTACAGTTGATTTGCTGGAGAAAGCTCTTTGGGGTGGTGTAATTTTGGCTTTTCTCATTGCACTTGTATTTTTCACTCACATTGTTGATAGCCATGAAAAGACTGATCGAGGCTGCAAAAATAGGCAGACAAGCGGGGGAGAGGAGAGAAGAGAGAAGAGGGAAGGGAGGGGGGTAAACAAGGAGTGCAGGATTAAGTAGACTTTAAAATCTGCAAGCTGATGTGGCCTAAAATATTATCATCATATATTCTGAATTATTCAAAGTTTTGTCATCTCAGTTGCCTTACCCATGATTTACTCATTCTAAAATGTAGGTGCAGCTCCAAGAAAAGATTATGCTTTGAGAATCACTGTGTTTAGGCCACTTACACAGAGCCTTGTAAAGCATGCATGCCGTTATGTATAATCCCTGGTTGCTCTGACTTTCCCCACCACCACTGTTCATAGAGGCTGCTGCAGTGGCCATATTCATCATGTATTTCACATTGGCTCTGTGAGTCAATATTCATCACACAGTTATTGATCATTAATGCAAAAGTATACGAGCGTAGAATGCAAATGTCACAACCAACCAAACCTTGTAAGCAAAAAGAAATAATTGATTATTATTATTATTAATATTTATTATAATGCCACATCAATTCATGAGGATTTGATCAAATGTATTTCACAAAGCATTTATGGTCAGCAGAGACACATTCCAATGGATTGGCCTTATTGGTCGGTTATTAAGGCATGGTGTGTTTCTAACTCACAGTACATTTGCATCTCATTCTTTGTTTCCCTATCAATTTAAGATATTGACATGATTCCTTGCAGTTCAACAATTCATCATTAGCTAAAGATGTATTTTATTTCAGTGATTCACATAAACATTTATTTGGCCTGCTCAATGTACCACTTCAACAACTATGACTAACACTGCTAGAGCTCATGTAAATTGTAAATTTTTCCAAAACTGCCTGCTAAATCTGAAACATAGAAAAATAGACAATACAAATGCATGTAGTATTGTCTGCTACTGCTTAATGTCAACATAACTTCGTACTTGTAGCTAATACTATTTGAGGCACTAATATTAATACAGTTAATTGTACACTATTTCTAATATAATTGCCGCTGTAACATAGCTTACACACACACACACACACACACACACACACACACACACACACACACACACACACACACACACACACACACACACACACACACACACACACACACACACACAAACAGAAGTATGCACCAGAATGTTCTAAACTTGCAGCAGGTTAAAGATATATTGACAGTTCCATGTATAGCACGTCTGCCGGATCCACATGGTGACTCAGACAGAGATCTTCACAGAGCTGCCTTCATTTATAATTCCACGTCACCTTAAAGCCAACACAAGGGGGAACATAATAAGTACATGAGTAATATGTACAATAGTAATGCACTGCTTAAAGGGATACTTCACCGATTCAGAACCGGCGTTCTATCATTATAAAATCGCTATTGTAATATATAAAAAAAGTTATTTTTCCCTCAGTCTAACCCAGTCTTCCCTTGGCCCAGCTTTCCTGATCAAATTTTCTACTGAAATGCGTTTGACATCATCTCAGTAAAACTTTGCTTGCCTGCTTGAAGGGCCGAGGACGACAAACCACTGGTTCCGCAAATTTGTGAGCCCACCAATAAGGAATGAGGGGGGGGGCGGGAGCTCGCGTACGAGATGTAAACACAAGGGCCTCCATGTTGCTTCACCGCTTAGCTGGAGAACAATTTTGCGCCGGTTTGCTCTTTTCACCTATAGACACTAACACAGAGTCCCAGTGCTGCAGCGAATTTCAGCGATGCTGGTTTATTCTAGAATAAATGGCTGTATCTGACGAGGACGGGGCCATGTGTGTAACTTCTCACCAGGCGCGTTGTTAGACCTGGGCATTCAAGGCTATAGCCCTGGATCTTTTGGGAATAGCCCCGGATTGCTGTGCCGTCAAAAAACAAAAACATAATAATGATGAAAAATAACCCTGTAGAGTTCACTTCTTTGTGGTTGCGTTACCAGTTGCCACAGATGCAACATTGTAGCCAGTGAAAACCGCAAAATTCTTACGTGTCCATGTATGGGAAGATTTAGAATACTTTGTTGTAAAATGTTGCAAATTCAACGTTGGTATTCTTTCTTCTCTATGCATTGCGCACCTCGTCGATATTGCTGTTTTGTGCTGCTAGCCTTTTAGTGAGATCAGACTGTGTTGAAAAGGACAGTAATAAAATATCTTTGGTAAGATGGATATATGAAGAGAGACCCGCAGTGAATTCAACCCAGTCCACTTGACATCGGGTAGTTGCATGACAGTACCGTAAAACTTTCCTTCACTGAACTTTCGAATAAAACTCTTGCTCAGCAAAGATGGGAAATACTATCAAATGTATTTTTCAAACCAGTATGAATATTACCGTCAGGGCTTGAAAACTAAATAATTTTTCAATTGTTCCGCTCCGAACGGAACCGGTATTTTTGACGTTTTCGTTCTTGCGTTCCGCCACCAACATATCGTTCCTGAACCGGTTCGGAACGTAAAATAATGTTTGTTCTTAACGTTCCGGGAGTGTTATTGGGCCTAGTCTATTTTTGTGGTCGATACCTTACAATAGACCTAGTCATTGGTATTTAGGGCTGGCCCGAATGCCATTTTTCAGGCTTCGAATACTCGTTAAGTAGTAGGCCTAAGTAAGTTGGAGTTTAGAATCCGAATACTTAGTACATAGTATTTCTGTTCAGTGTCTACTACTTGACCGTACCACACTTGACTGTTTAGTACGGTCTACAGCTATGCGTAGAACGCCTCCGAACGCTTCCGAACACCGCCGAAACTCCACCGGATGTTTGGAGATGACGTATCTCCCCTCAGATGCCCCCTCAAAATTACCGTGATAAGTTACCTGTTTTCGGTCTTGTCATCGTTGCTATTAAATTAAAAATGTCTCTTTTTACTTAATTACTTACTTTACTTTTTTTACTCTTTTTAATGTCTCTTTTTTTCGCCGGTTTCTACGACGTCTTTCTGGTGGTGTCGGGTCAGCCATCTCTTCATCGTTCGTTATCAGACTCCGGTTGCATTGTGGGTGTCACGTCGCGTCCTGCTAAGCGATCCAATGCCGCCATCTAGTGGCTATGGGACGCTGGATGGCCTCCTTCTCCCGCACCTGGACGTAATTATCCTTGATGATCGTCCCTACATCAGCCGGCGCCAGTTCGTCGCTACGTCTTTACAGTTAGTATCGGTCCTACCAGCATTCTCAAGTATTACAGCAGCCTGTCCCCGTAGTAACTCTCTCCTTCCCTTTCTAGTATTCTCCGGTCACCGAACCCCTGCCTGCCTGACTACCCGCCTGCCGTCGCTCCCTTGCTTGCCTGTCATCGACCCCCTGCCTGTCTGACTCTCCTGCCGGTTCCTGATCCCTGCCTGTCTGACTCTCCTTCTGGTTCCTGATCCTCGAATGTCTGACTCTCCTGCCGGTTCCTGATCCCCGCCTGTCTGACTACCCCGCTGGTTCCTGATCCCTGCTTGTCTGACTACTCGCCTGTCTATGGAATAAACCCCTTTCCTTTATTCCGTCTCCCTGTGTCCAGCATTTGGGTCCCCTCGTCTGTTCCATGACAGTACGAACTGGCCAAAATGGACCCAGCTGACGCAGAGGCTTTCTGCCAGGTCGTGTCCCGTCAGGGGGATCTCCTGACGCAGCACGATCGGACTCTGCAGGAGATCACTTCTAGTCTTCGGGATTTAACCATTTCGATTCACTCCCAGCGCCCCGTCTCTCCGACACCATCACTCCCAGCACCTTCATCCCGTGAACCGTTCAGTCTGGCCCCGGAATGCTACGAGGGGGACCTGGGAACCTGTCGGTCCTTCCTTCTACAGTGCTCCCTGGTTTTCGAGCTTCAGCCCCAGACTTACCCCACGATAAGTCGCGGATCGCTTACCTGATCGGCTCCCTGCGAGGGGAGGCTCTCGCGTGGGCGTATGGGAACGTGGTTCCGCGGCTTCATGCAATTACTCCGCCTTCACCGAAGAGATGCGGAGGGTTTTTGATCATCCGGTCCGGGGAAGAGAGGCTTCCCAGCGTCTTCTTCGCCTTCGCCAGGGATCCCGCAGCGTCGCTTCCTTCGCAGTGGAGTTCCGCACCCTTGCTGCTGAGAGCGGCTGGAACGAGGAGGCTCTACAGGGGGTTTTCCTGGGCGCGCTCTCTGACGAGGTGAAGGACCAGTTTACTTCTCGGGAGGAGGAGGTGGGTTTGGATCAGTTGATCGCGCTCTCCATTAGAATGGACAATCGACTACGGGAGCGCCGCAGAGAGAGAGGCTCACGTTCGGTACCCACGCCCTCGTTCGAGTCAGCGGCAACGCCTCGGTCCTCTCCTTCGTTCTCCGCTCCGGCTCGCCGTGAGCGGGGGCTCTCTCCCGAGCCCATGCAGATCGGACGTACACATCTTTCCCCTGAGGAGAGGGAACGCCGGATGCTCTCCGGAGCCCGTCTTTACTGTGGCCTGTCAGGCCATCTCCGGTCTGGCTGCCCCGCTCTCTCGGGAAAAGATCAGGCTCGCCAGTAACCCGAGGGATCCTGGCGAGCCGCTCCTGTAACCCCTCGGTGTCCCGTCCCCTCCTGGAGGCCGTTCTGCTGTGGCAGGATCAGACACTACCGCTCTCTATCCTCCTGGACTCCGGAGCGGATGAGAGTTTTATTGATCGGGAGCTGGTTCTTCGCTTTGGGATTGACAATGTTCCTCTGGATCCTCCTATCGAGACCCAGGCTCTGGACGGGAGGACCCTCACGCGGGTGGAGCGCCGCACCGTTCTGGTCAAACTGCTTGTTTCGGGGAATCATCACGAGTCCATCTCGCTTCTAGTTATTACCAGTCCCTTCTCTCCGGTGGTTCTGGGTTACCCCTGGCTCAAGACACACAACCCCCAGATGGATTGGGGAACTGGTCGAGTGGTTTCCTGGAGCACACACTGTCTGTCCCATTGTTTGCGGTCCGCCCAGTCACCTCGGGCGCCGGAGCTCGCGTCTGCCGCCGTCCCTCCTGACCTGTCCTCCGTTCCGGAGGAGTACCACGACCTTGGGGAAGTGTTCAGTATGTCCCGCGCCTTGTCCCTGCCCCCCCACCGTCCTTATGACTGCGCCATCGACCTCCTTTCCGGAGCTCCTCTTCCGGGGAGTCGTCTATTCAATCTCTCCCGGCCCGAGCGCGAGTCCATGGAGGAGTACATCGGGGAGTCCCTCTCCACTGGGATCATCCGCACTTCCTCTTCGCCGGTTGGAGCGGGGTTCTTCTTTGTTGGGAAGAAGGACGGTTCGCTTCGTCCCTGCATTGACTACCGGGGGCTGAACACTATCACCGTGAAGAACAGGTATCCTTTGCCTCTGATTAGTTCTGCCTTCGTTCCCCTCCACGGAGCCGTGGTTTTTTCAAAGCTCGATCTGCGCAACGCATACCACTTGGTGCGCATCCGGGAGGGGGATGAGTGGAAGACCGCGTTTAACACGCCTTTGCGTCATTTTGAATATTTAGTAATGCCTTTCGGACTCACCAACGCCCCCGCTGTCTTCCAGTCTCTAGTAAACGATGTCCTCCGGGACATGTTGAACCGCTCTGTATTCGTTTATATTGATGACATTCTGATCTTCTCTAGATCCGTGGAGGAGCACAGGGTTCACGTCCGGCAGGTACTTCAGCGGTTGCTGGAGAATCGTCTTTACGTCAAGGCGGAGAAGTGCGACTTCCACGTCTCATCCATCTCATTCCTGGGCTACATCATCGGTCAGGGCCAGATCAGGATGGATCCTTCCAAGGTTTCAGCGGTGGCCGAGTGGACCTCCCCTCCGACCCGCAAGAGGCTGCAACAGTTCCTGGGCTTTGCAAATTTTTATAGACGGTTCATTCGGGGCTGAGTCAGTGACAAATAAGGTCTGGCATGATGACCATTTCAAAAATATGTTTCAAACCTATTAAAACAACATGCCCAAGGACCGTTAGAATGTATATTTTGCATTACTGTTGGTTTCATAGTATTTGACATGACATTTTTACCATTTTTAACCAAATACAGAACCAAATGGCCCTTTATATTGTCAAATGGTGTAACCATAAATAAATGACAAATATTCAATATTTCACCCTCCTAGATTCTATGTAAGTGTACTCATGAAAACAAGTAATACATTTTTAAATATCACATGAAATAGTTTTTATTATAATTATTTTTAGATTTAGATTGTGTGTGTGTGTGTGTGTGTGTGTGTGTGTGTGTGTGTGTGTGTGTGTGTGTGTGTGTGTGTGTGTGTGTGTGTGTGTGTGTGTGTGTGTGTGTGAATGTGTGAATGTAAACATTTCATTTTACAACAATTCATATACATTAACAGTGTCACAAATAGGTTGTGAACACAAACATCCCTATCCTGACAAGAAAATTATTGGGGGAAAAATATCATAGCTTATGGCTGTGAGACTGGAATTGTTTCCAGTCATCTACTGTGAGCTTTGAATGGCGGCAGTTCACAGGCTCTGGTTCAGCACACATGTGGAGCACATCAGACTGGTAGTAGAAGAGGTCATCAGGTGGGTCAGGCCAGGTGAAAACATTTTTGCCATTTAGCTGTTTCATGCAAGAAACCTGAACCTCATCACGCACCACCTGAAGAATCTGTCCTAAAAACGGTTTACCCTCATATTTGACCAGAGCAAACTTCCCTCTTTGATCTTCAAGGCCAACTGATGTTGAGGGGAGATCACTGAAATCTACCGCTGATGGATTATAGCACCTGCAAATAGCAGGCCTCGCACAGAAACAGGAAATGTCCCTGTAGCGGATTGAGGCTGGCTTCTCGCAGGTCACCTGGTGTAGTTTCATCGTACCCTTCACAGCAGGGACAACTGCTGGGACTTTGTCATCATACCTTTCAATGGCATCCTCAGAAATCCAAAAGTATGTGACACTTGATGTCTGGTCTTTTAGAAATTGGTAAAAGTCCTCAGGAGACTGTAAGCTTTTCCCTCTCTGCACCGCTGTATCTGCAAGGCGCTTTACAGCCCCACCAACTCCATCAGGAGCGCCTTTCCCATGTGCCTTTTCACTAAAATTCCAGCTGATCTTCTGGAATCCGCTCAGAAAGGGCACAGTGCTGAGGAGGTAAAAATTCTTCCTGTTCCTAGATTGGGTGACAGGTCCATCGCTGAAGACATGGAGGGAGGAAGGTGGTATTTCACTCCTAGCAATGGCATCCCTCATCACTGGCTCCAAATGGGCCCACACCGCACGCTCATCATGGCGGAGACAGTCAGAGATGGTGGCATAGGTGTGGGTTCCATTGGCTGTGTATACTACGCAGGTGTGCAGGGTAGCCTGCTTGCGGCTGCCAGCAAATTGAAAAGCCTGGACTTCGGTATTTAACTTGCAGCTGTAATTCTCTGAGAAATCTATGTGAACACACAGTTCATCTGGGCGCAGAGTTTCTTTCAACTCCCTCATTGATCTAGCTTGATGGAGCCAGTTGAACTGATGCCTCGTCATGGTGCTCAGCTGCTTGTTCAAAAGAGCAAGAAGGTCTTCGGTCTTACCATTCTTCATGGCTAACTTAAACTTGGTAAAAGTTTTCCCCTCCTCTCGTCACTACGCGTTCCCACTGCTCCCATGTCAGAACTTGGTCATCCAGAGGGCCCTCAAACTCCACTTCATCATAGCAACATTTCGCACACATGCGATACATACATTGCATCCTGGAAGTATCTCAGGCAATGAGCGCCAGCAGTTCAGATACACTGTTTGTCAGTATGATTCCTTTCTGCTGTAAATTTGTCCACTATTAGTTTAAAATGTTGGTGGTCATAGCATGCGCACGTGTTTCGGTCTGACTCTTTGGGAGGAGTCACGTAAAATGGGCAGTATCTAAGGAACTGTCTATATGATACTTTGTGGTGGCTCAATGCGGTTTCAGAGTAGCTGCTATGTAAATCTTTCATGGAGTGAAGCAGCACTCTCCTTTGCTTTTTGGTTTTGTTCTTTGTGACAGTATCTTTTTTGCCAGGCAACATGCGGCTACTCTCATCCCTACACAGATATCTGACCACGTGCTCCTTTCTCTTCTCAGAGATTTTCTTTTTGTCCCTCTGTTTGTTCTTCTCACTGACTTTCTGCTCTTTTCTTTCTTTCTTTCTTTTGTCTTTCCAGTTTTCTTTGCAGCTTTTCTGCCTTTGTTTTCGCTACCGTAAGCTCCTTCTTTACTCTACGGAGCTCAGAACTCAGCCTCTGCTTCTCCTTCATTGCTGCGCTGTGTTGTTTGCTGACACTTGTCTGTGCTGGCCTTAACGGAGTCGATGAGGCCTGTGGTCTCTCTGGCTGTACATAGTCACGGTCAAGGTTTCCTATGGGCTGAGGAGGGCCATCATCCGCTGACGAATTTAGTGATGGAGGAGTCAGGTTCAGCACATCGGCAAGTACCCTGTGTGCGTTCCTGTACTGTCTCTGCGACTGCCTCCACTTTTCCCTCAACTTCCTCTGTTTTTGCTTTGGCAGTGCCGCTACTGGGGTGTTCGCAATTTTTTTTTTTTTTTTTTTTTTTTTTTTCCTTTGATAACTAAGAGTACAACAGAAAAAAAAAATTAGCCTTTTATGTCTAGAACTAAAACTTATCCTTCATTACCACCTCACACTTCTCATTTCCACTAGCCTTTCAGAACATCTACATCACGGACTTTACACTGGCAGTCCTTCACATGAAACGTGTGTGTGTGTCTTTACGCATGTGTGTACTACCTTTGCTTTCTTTTGGCCAGGTAAGTGGCCCTTGCAGCAGGGTCTGCATTGAGTCGTGCTCTGTGGCGAGCCACCTTTTCGTTACTTGAAAGAGCCATCTGTTAAGGGACAAGAGGATAGAAAGCTTATTGTTTGCATTACATAGGCTTACATAGGCTACAATGTACAGTATTATAGAAATGTGAATTCAAATGAATGAATGGATTAATAAATACATATTTAGATATATACATAAATAATTAATTTATGTATATATCTATAAATAATTAACCAAATGAATAATTAAACAAATACAAATAAACAAACAAATTAATCTATCGATAAATTCATGGAGAAAAAAAAAACACATTTTAACCTGCAGTTTATATTGAACGGTAGGAGTCACTATTTAAACTATAAAAAAATATTATAATCAGCATCACATATACAGCTTTTAGCCCTAAATGTATCAAATTGGCCCTCTAATTTTGTTTTTTAATTGAAATGTCAAATGGTGTAACAGGTTACACCATTTGACATTTCAGTTTAAAACCAAAATTTGCAGGCATTATTAAGGACACCTAGGTCAACACTTAACCTTGGTGTGAAAATTTAAACACTTGTTTTACATTAAATATAATAACTTTGATAAAAATTGTTTAATATTTTTTTTACCGAGGTCATACCATTTGACATGTAACCTTAACAAGCCTGGCCATGGCTTAAAAAAGCTTAATTATGTAAAATTTCAGAGAGAGTTACTAACCTTGACTTGTAGCAGTCAAGGTTAGTAACTAACCTTGACTTGTAGCACTTCAGGGGTCCTTCTCTGTGACATCATATCCTGTCACATGATCTTCTGGCACAAAATGGCCCCTAAAATGCGGTTACACCACTTGACATTTCAAGAGGTTGACCTTGCAGACATGATTCCCCTTATTAATTAAAATATTCTAAACAATGATGTTTCACTACTATTATTTAGTATTAGAAAGTACTTGTGTAAGATTATGCCAAAGTATATTCAAGGTCATTTTGAAGGGAATTTCACATTTTATCAGCAAGTTTTTATGGTTACACCATGTTGACAATTTTACCATTATTCTCTTAATATTCTCACAAAATTGGATGAAACCAGAACTTTTAGATTTGGTCTTGAAGAAAATGATGTTTGAAAATGATTTGATCGATTTTTCTCAAATTTTAACACTTTTAAATGTATTTCATCCTCATGTTCACAAAAAAATGAGCGTCTCGTCTTTGACCCGGCTACAGTCAGGTCGCGGCACATCTCACAGCGCTGACCTCTACCAAGAGCCCATTCTCATGGACGCCTGAGGCGGAGGCCGCATTCCGGGGTCTCAAGAGACGCTTCGCTTCCACTCCCATCCTCGTCCAGCCCGATCCCGCCCTTCAGTTCGTGGTGGAGGCCGACGCTTCGGACACTGGAGTGGGCGCGGTCCTCTCCCAGCGCTCTCCCTCCGACCACAAGCTCCACCCCTGTGCCTTTTTCTCCCGCCGGTTGTCCCCGCCGGAGAGGAATTATGATGTCGGCAACCGCGAGCTCTTGGCCGCCAAGCTCGCATTGGAGGAGTGGCGGCATTGGCTGGAGGGCGTGGCCCTTCCTTTTATTGTCTGGACTGACCACCGCAACCTCGCATACATTCAGTCAGCCAGGAGACTGAATTCGCGACAGGCTAGGTGGGCCTTATTCTTCGGGAGATTCGATTTTTCATTGACCTACCGTCCCGGTTCCCAGAACGGCAAGCCGGATGCCTTGTCCCGCCTGTACTCCCCCAAGGACCCGAGTACTGAGCCCACGACCATCCTGCCTCCCGCTTGTCGGATCGCCACGCTCACCTGGGAGGTTGAGTCTGCGGTGCGCCTTGCACAGGGGCAGCAGCCGGATCCTGGTTCCGGTCCCCCGAATCGGTTGTTCGTCCCGGACGATGTACGATCCAGAGTGCTGCTCTGGGGCCATTCCTCCAAGCTCACCTGTCACCCAGGAATCACGCGCACCCTGAATTTCATCCGCCGGCGATTCTGGTGGCCTTCCATGGATGCGGACGTCCGTGCTTTCGTTGCGGCGTGCGCTACCTGCGCCCGGAAAAGGCCTCGACTCGTCCCCGTTCCGGTCTGCTTCGGCCTCTGCCTATTCCTAACCGACCGTGGTCACACATCGCCCTGGACTTCGTCACCGGCCTGCCCACGTCCGGTGGCAACACCACCATCCTCACGGTGATCGATCGGTTCTCCAAGGCTGCACACTTCGTCGCTCTTCCCAAGCTCCCCTCCTCGAGTGAGACGGCGGATCTCTTGGTCAGGCAGGTGTTTCGTCTCCATGGCATCCCTGCGGATCGTACCCATCGTTTCCGACAGGGGCCCCCAGTTCACCTCTCAGGTGTGGCGTGCATTCTGTGCGGCTTTAGGGGCCACGCCCAGCCTGTCCTCCGGGTTCCACCCCCAGTCCAATGGACAATCTGAGCGGGCCAACCAGGAGATGGAGGCCGCGCTTCGTTGTGTCTCCCACGCCAACCCCTCCTCCTGGACCTCTCAGCTTCCCTGGGTCGAGTATGCCCACAACACGCTGGTCAACGCATCCACCGGCTTGTCCCCGTTTATGGCCTCGCTGGGTTACCAACCGCCCTTGTTTCCCGAGTTGGAGGAGGAGATCTCTGTCCCGTCAGTCCAGGCTCATATGCGCAGGTGCCGGCGCACTTGGAAGCGCACACGCACCGCACTGCTCCGCGCATCCTCCCGCTCCCAACTGCAGGCCAATAGGCGCCGTCTGCCTGCCCCCCAGTACGCTCCCGCACAGTCGGTTTGGCTTCGGGCGAAGGATCTTCCCTTGAAGGGGATCTCCCCTAAGATCTCTCCCCGGTTCATCAGCCCTTTCGAAGTGGAGTCTGTCATCAACCCCTGTGCCGTTCGTCTCCGACTCCCTCCATCTCTCCGTGTCCATCCGACCTTCCATGTCTCCCAGCTCAAGCCTGTCTCCACCAGCCCGTTGTCTCCTCCCGCTCCGCCTCCACCTCCGCCCAGGGTCATCGACAACCATCCGGCATGGACAGTCCGCCGCCTCCTGGAGGTACGTCGCCGCGGCCGGGGCCACCAGTATCTTGTCGACTGGGAGGGGTACGGGCCCGAGGAGTGCTCCTGGGTTCCTCGGAGGAGTATCCTGGATGCCTCGCTGGTTCGGGATTTCCATCGGGACCATCCGTCGGCTGTGGGTCGTCCGCCGGCTGTGGGTCATCCGCCGAGGGGCGTCCCTAGATGGGGGGGTACTGTCACGTCGCGTCCTGCTACGCGGTCCAATGCCGCCATCTAGTGGCTATGGGACGCTGGTTGGCCTTCTTCTCCCGCACCTGGACGTAATTATCCTTGATGATCGTCCCTACATCAGCCGGCGCCAGTTCGTCGCTACGTCTTTACAGTTAGTATCGGTCCTACCAGCATTCTCAAGTATTACAGCAGCCTGTCCCCGTAGTAACTCTCTCCTTCCCTTTCTAGTATTCTCCGGTCGCCGAACCCCTGCCTGCCTGACTACCCGCCTGCCGTCGCTCCCTTGCTTGCCTGTCATCGACCCCCTGCCTGTCTGACTCTCCTGCCGGTTCCTGATCCCTGCCTGTCTGACTCTCCTTCTGGTTCCTGATCCTCGCCTGTCTGACTCTCCTGCCGGTTCCTGATCCCTGCCTGTCTGACTCTCCTCCTGGTACCTGATCCTCGCCTGTCTGACACTCCTGCCGGTTCCTGATCCCCGCCTGTCTGACTACCCCGCTGGTTCCTGATCCCTGCTTGTCTGACTACTCGCCTGTCTACGGAATAAACCCCTTTCCTTTATTCCGTCTCCCTGTGTCCAGCATTTGGGTCCCCTCGTCTGTTCCGTGACAGTGGGATAGCGTAGTGAACTCCGTTGTTTACTGTGGCGGTAGTACGCATTCGGAAACGTTCTCCGTACTACACAATCAGGGCTGTAGTGGAGGGTAAACGCACGTAAACGCCGCTTATGCACCTCTGGAATTTAGGAAATAGCGTTTACGCACCTCTTAATAGCGTTTACGCACCTCAAAGTTCCCTGTGCCTTGTATTCTGCCGTTGGAATAATCGAAAATAAATTTGGTATCATTTTAAAACACCTGGTATCATTTTAAAACACAATATGAAACCAAGTTTCATATTGTTGAACAAATAAACACTGTAATCTGAATCATTTTCATCTGCGCTGTAGGCCTATGCTATTATGGTCTGTGGCCCTCCAATCAGTGCCTTGCGGCTGCGGCGGCGACACCAATCAGGATCCAGGAAAATATGTAAACAGGAAGTATGTAAACACATGGCCCTACGCGTTGTGGATTATCATGCCTGCCAGTGCCTACCTGTCATTAATTAGCCCTGGATATCAGGCGATTTTTGAAGAGACACATTTGAGTGCTCCCACTCCAACAGATGCCCGAAAAAGGCCTCAAGTACAAAGTAAGACTGAAGATGATCAATTCACATGAGTTGTTTTTGTGATTTATAAATCAATTTTACTTGACGAACTATTAAATGACTACGAGCATTCAGATTGGCCAATGCGTAGTCATGCTATCTGTGTACTGCCCATGTCAAAATGTCAAAATGAGCGAAAGTCAGTCAGAGTTTTACTATCCATATCAAACTTCGGTTTTGGCGTATCAACTTCGCTATAGCTCGGTAGCTATGTTAAAGCCTCAATTTGGAGATGCAAGGTTGGCGGTTGCAGCCGTGGACTCTGCGGCTGAACTGTGGATCGGCGGATGATGCGAAAAAAAAAAAATATTTTCATTAAATTCGGGCGGTTGGCGGTTAAACCAATAAAAATATTTTTATTTGATATAGGACTATTATAAATATTTTTATTTTATTATTTATTTTCTTTTGAGTTATTTTCCCAGCAAACTGGCCTGTTCCCCTAGGAACCGTATGGGGAATCCAAGTTGAAACAACTTGCCCAAAGGTTCAGACTTGATGACAGAAAAATTCTTGAAGGCTATAGGGGGATAACTCAAGGATAACTCAAGCATCATTCCAGAAAACCTTGCACCACTCCTGAATATCGACCATCTCATTCCAGTTAGCACTGCTGAGTGTGAGAGGGGGTTCAGCTTAATGAACATCATAGTGTGCCCCCTGAGATGCAGTCTGCACTTGGTCACAGTGTCCTCGTCCTTGATGTTTATTCAACTGAATGGCCCACCACTCACAAAGTTCAATCCAACATGTATGTGAAGTCCTGGCTGGTGAAGCACAGTGGAGCCATGAACCCCAGAACACGCCCCTGCAAGGCAGGACCTGACGTGGAGGACAAGGAGGCCCTCTAGGCACTACTGTGAAAAGCATGCATACTAATACACACACATACACACATGCCATAGATAGATAGTTCTTAATCTACACACATACTTTTCTTTACTGTTGAAATTTGAATAACTTGAATAAACTACAAACACATTCATTGACAGTCATTGATTGATTTTAATATGACTATAATTGATAACATAATGGAATATAAAGCCAGGCTAGCCTTACAGAGTCGCAACACTTTGCGTTGCGTTGTGTCGAGGTTGGTCTGATCACAAAATTGATAGTTTACCCACCTCTAATTTGACCACTACAGCCCTGTACACAATGCGTACTGAGCATTCGGACGCGCTATGGTTGTGGCGTACTACAAAATGCATACTATATAGCAGTCAAGTATGAGTATTCGGATTCAGCCTTAGTTTTTCCCCGTGGAAGCATACAGTTGTTGTTCCGTTCCAAATCAGCTGTCTTCTCTGCCATCTCAGCCCTTACGGGAGCTTTTCAATTCATCCTGGAACGTGCATCTTTTCAGGGACTTTGTACAATAAATCCATAACAAATACAGAATATTGATTGTCTTATGTGTCCATATTATATCCATTATATTGACCGGGTAGCCTATTCCCAAGACGCTCTGCAGCAAGCCAGTCACAGTTGATTGGCGCGGCGCTACAGCGAACGTAAACAAACAACTAAGCTAAGGTTAGCATTTCGCTAACCATTACTTTTCCTCCCGAAATCCCGCTGATGTTGTGTTATAAAGTAAAGGGAAGCAAGATCTATATTCTTCCTCCACCTCTCTCGCTTCTCTGCTTGGTGTCGCTTATAGTTTGCCTCCCTCGCTCTGGTAACGTCACGTACGCGGAAAAAAAGCTCAGAATACTGATTTAAGCTTCGAATACTAATTTTCCGAACGAGTATTCGAATAATTCGGGCCAGCCCTATTGGTATTTGCCCTTAATTTACACAGTAGTCTAAATTCGCAAAAATCATAAATCAAAGGCTGTATCCAAAAATATTCGCGATATCCATCTCACATACCAGGCAGACTGCTGCTGACTGTAGCCTATATTCTATGATAAATATAATTTTGTATCAAAATAATTTCTGGATAAGTGGGCTAGAAACTCCTTACCTGGTTGTAAATTGTATGATACCTAATTCCATGGAGATCCTCAGATATAGAGGCTCGCTCAATCATTTCTAACCCCGCCATAAGCGAATATTGTATTTTCTATGTTGCTGACAAATACCCAAGTCTCTCCAACAACTTCCAATTTAACTCTACATTTCATTGTGCAAACATTTAAAATCCCGACTTTGAAACGACATAAGGCCTGGGCAATTTCACTGTGTGAGTAAGGTCTATTTATTTAGATCGCAGCTGAAATGGCATATGGCCTCTCGCCAGAATGGTGGTGGGAATTTGTGACCACTGACTTTAGCGGGCGGCGAAGTGAACGCGGCAACCGGAAATATTTTTTTTTTTTCATGAAATAAGCTATGCTTTTGTGAAATTTTATAGGCTATATAGAGAACGAAAAAACCCGTTATTAACCGGTTTTGGAGATTTAAGAATAACGTTTCTGTTCCGAATCCGTGTATGGTTCGTTCTTTGAATATTCCGATTTGAAACAAAATCAGAAAAAAACAAGTTGTTTTTTGTTTTTTTCTGATTTGTTTTTGAATCGGAAAAAGGGCAAAAGGAATAAACAAATAAACAGCATTTTATTTGTGTTTGTGTTGGTTTTTTAAACCCGAAACAGGGATCGGCTTAGCACAGGAGGTAGAACCTGTTACTGTCTTGTAACCGAAAGGTTGCTAGTTCGATCCCCAGCTCCTCCTAGCTGAGTGTTGATGTGTCCCTGAGCAAGACACTTAAACCTAACTGCTCCTGACGAGCTGGCTGTAGCCTTGCATGGTTGACTCTGCCGTCGGTGTGTCAAATGTGTATATTAACTGATGTAAGTCGCTTTGGATAAAAGCGAAGAAAAACGAGCCAACCACCTAAACCAGCAATAGACTAGTCTATTTATATTTAGCCTTAGTTATGGCCGCACTTGAACCTTATGCTGATTTTATTCGTGAGCTATTTGACACTGGAAAGATACACGACGCGATCAGTACCGCTCTAAAGCAATCTGGGGTGCCAAAGTGCTCCGTTATGACGGCGAGGAGGTTCTGTGTGGAGCACAACCTTCAAAGAATAAATCTAGGTTCCGATTTAGTTTCCAGATCGTCCACTCGCAGACTGAGACGCCGGCTCCACGGAAAACAATAAAGCTAGCCATTGTGGAATGCGAGAGACTCGATGGAACGTTTGAAACGTCTTTATCTGTATTTGTTTTTAATCTGCGTGCCCTTTTCCCGGCATTCATTGCGGTTTTATCTAAATATCACGCAAACAAAACAAGCAACTGGAATATTCAGTTTTCCCGTTTGATTTAAAAAACAGAAAAATACAGTTTATTTGTATATTCCTTTTTCCCCTTTTTGGCTTCAAAACCAAATCAGAAAAACCAAAAAACATAATATCGTAATATTCAAAGAACCAACCATACACTGATTGTTCCGGAACAGTTGAAGACCATTTGGTTTTCGTTGCCATTTTCGTTCCTCGTAAAATTCTTTTCGTTTTCGTTCCTTGAACCGGTTTGGAGCCCTGATTATCGTATATGTTTACCAGGCAATCGAATAGCGCCTTGCAGCGCCGTCCGGCAGCCTGAGCTGTGCAACCGCAACCTCTCACTCAGTCAACACACGCAACACATAATCTGTCAACGTTGTGTAACCCAGTTGGAAATTGGACTCATTAATAATGAATAAGGATTCACAAATGTATTTTGTGATTTATATATAAATTCTCTTCTCACATATACATTTCAATGCACACACAAATGGATATCGGTATGTATAAATGTACAGAGCCCGGTCGGGCACAGCCCGAACAAAGTACGTGGCACCCCCCCTCTCTTCATCTCATGGGCCCACCACCTGTGGGAAGACCCGTTGGGGTCGGGTGCGCAGCCACATGGGTGGCAGCGAAGGTCAGGGGTCTCGACGGACCAGACCCGGGCGGCAGAAGCTGGCTCTGGGGACGTGGAACGTCACCTCGCTGTGGGGAAAGGAACCGGAGCTTGTGAGGGAGGTGGAGCGCTATCAGTTAGATCTGGTGGGGCTTACCTCCACGCACAGTCTCAGCTCTGGTACCGTACTCCTGGATAAGGGTTGGACTCTATTCTTCTCCGGAGTTGCCAAAGGCGTGAGGCGCCTGGCGGGTGTGGGGATACTCATAAATCCCCGGCTGAGCGCCGCGGTGTTGGAGTTTACCCCGGTAGACGAGAGGGTCGCCTCCCTGCGCCTAAAGGTTGTAGGGGGGAAAACTCTGACTGTTGTTTGTGCGTATGCACCAAACAGCAGCTCAGAGTACTCGGCCTTCTTGGAGACCCTGAATGGAGTCCTGTATGGGGCTCCAGTAGGGGACTCCGTAGTTCTGCTGGGTGACTTCAACGCCCACGTGGGCAACGATGGAGACACCTGGAGATGCGTGGTGGGGAGGAACGGCCTCCCTGATCTGAACCCGAGCGGTCGTTTGTTATTGGACTTCTGTGCTAGTCATGGATTATCCATAACAAACACCATGTTCGAACATAAGGGTGCTCATAAGTGTATCTGGTACCAGAGTACCCTAGGCCGAAGATCAATGATCGATTTTGTGATCGTGTCATCTGATCTGAGGCCGCATGTTTTGGACACTCGGGTAAAGAGAGGGGCGGAACTGTCAACCGACCACCATCTGGTTGTGAGTTGGATCAGGGTAATGGGGGAAATTTCCGGATAGACCTGGTAAGCCCAAACGAGTAGTGCGGGTGAACTGGGAACGTCTGGAGGAGGCCCCCGCCCTGGTATCTTCAACTCACACCTCCGTCTGAGTTTTTCCGGCATTCCTGTGGAGGTTGGGGGCATTGAGCCGGAGTGGGCGGTGTTCAAAGCCTCCATTGCTGAAGCTGCGGTGGCTAGCTGTGGCCTCAGGGTCTTAGGCTCCTCAAGGGGCGGTAACCCTCGGACACCGTGGTGGACACCGGTGGTCAGGGAAGCCGTCAGATTGAAGAAGGAGGCCTTCCGGGATATGATATCCTGGAGGACTCCTGACTCGGTTGCAGGGTACCGACAGGCCCGAAGGGCTGCAGCTGCTGCCGTGTCGGAGGCTAAGCAGCGGGTGTGGGAGAAGTTCGGAGAGGCCATGGAGAAGGACTTTCGGTCGGCACCAAAGTGTTTCTGGAAGACTATCCGGCACCTCAGGAAGGGGAAACGGGGAACCATCCAAGCTGTGTACAGTAAGGATGGGACTCTGTTGACCTCAACTGAGGAGGTCGTCGGACGTTGGAAGGAACACTTTGAGGAACTCCTGAATCCGAATAACACGCCCTCTATGTTGGAGGCAGAGCTCGAGGTTGATGGTGTTTCGTCGTCAATTTCCCTGGTGGAGGTCACTGAGGTAGTCAAACATCTCCGCAGTGGCAAAGCCCCAGGGATTGATGAGATCCAGCCAGAAATGCTAAAGGCTCTGGGTGTTGAGGGGCTGTCATGGTTGACACGCCTATTCAACATCACGTGGGAGTCGGGTACAGTGCCAAAGGAGTGGCAAACCGGGGTGGTGGTTCCCCTGTTCAAAAAGGGGGACCAGAGTGTGTGTGCCAATTACCGGGGTATCACACTTCTCAGCCTCCCTGGTAAAGTCTACTCCAAGGTGCTGGAAAGGAGGGTTCGGCCGATCGTCAAACCTCAGATTGAAGAGGAACAATGCGGTTTTCGCCCCGGACGTGGAACTACGGACCAGCTCTTCACTCTCGCAAGGATCCTGGAGGGGGCCTGGGAGTATGCCCATCCGGTCTACTTGTGTTTTGTGGATCTGGAGAAGGCGTATGACCGGGTCCCCCGGGAGAAACTGTGGGAGGTGCTGCGGGAGTATGGGGTAAGGGGGTCTATCCACAGGGCCATCCAATCCCTGTACTCCCAAAGCGAGAGCTGTGTTCGCGTCCTCGGCAGCCAGTCAGTTTCGTTCTCAGTGGGTGCTTGTCTCCGCCAGGGCTGCGCCTTGTCACCAATCCTGTTTGTAATATACATGGACAGGATATCGAGGCGTAGTCGTGGTGGGGAGGGGTTGCAGTTCGGTGGTCTGAGGATCTCGTCACTGCTTTTTGCAGATGATGTGGTCCTCATGGGATCATCGGCCTGTGACCTTCAGCACTCACTGGATCGGCTGGCGGCCAAGTGTGAAGCGGCTGGGATGAGGATCAGCACCGCTAAATCTGAGGCCATGACTCTTAGCAGGAAACCGATGGATTGCTTACTCCGGGTAGGAAATTAGTCCTTAGCCCAAGTGAAGGAGTTCAAGTACCTCTGGGTCTTGTTCGCGAGTGAGGGTACTATGGAGCGTGAGATTGGCCGGAGAATCGGAGCAGCGGGGGCGGTATTGCGTTGGCTTTACCGCACCGTTGTAACGAAAAGAGAGCTGAGCCGCAAGGCAAAGCTCTCGATCTACCGGTCGATCTTCGTTCCTATCCTCACCTATGGTCATGAGGGCTGGGTGATGACCGAAAGGACGAGATCGCGGGTACAAGCGGCCGAGATGAGTTTTCTCAAAAGGGTG
This sequence comes from Gadus morhua, assembly GCF_902167405.1. NCBI lineage: Eukaryota > Metazoa > Chordata > Actinopteri > Gadiformes > Gadidae > Gadus > Gadus morhua. Next base: position 26,592,743 of record NC_044060.1, on the reverse strand, counting down.
GCTGGCGTCTCCCTTAGGGATAGGGTGCGAAGCTCAGCCATCCGTGAGGAACTCGGATTAGAGCCGCTGCTCCTTTACTTAGAAAGGAGTCAGCTGAGGTGGTTCGGGCATCTGGTAAGGATGCCCACTAGGCGCCTTCCTTGGGAGGTGTTTCAGGCACGTCCAGTGGGGAGGAGACCTCGGGGAAGACCCAGGACTAGGTGGAGAGATTATATCTCAACACTGGCCTGGGAACGCCTCAGGATCCCCCCGTCAGAGCTGGTCAATGTGGCCCGGGAAAGGGAAGTCTGGGGCCCCCTGCTTGAGCTGCTCCCCCCGCGACCCGACCCCGGATAAGCGGACGAAAATTAGATGAGATGAGATGAGATAAATGTAAAATAAATCCATACACAAAATAAGTTTCACAAACACATTTCTGTTCCACACACAAATGTGCCTTGTTTTAAATAAATGTAATATAAATCCATATATACATTAATTAAAAAATATTTGCAATTTTCACGATTTTTTTTTTTGGTTGTTGTTACATTTATATACAAACTTAAATTTGAATTAACAAGACACTTTTTCATTTGTATTTATTTGTATTTATTTATTTAAAGGACAGTGCACATTGATTAACATTTCTGTAAATGCGACAGTGTTAGCCAGCAGGCTAATTTTCAACTGTAGTCCTTTGGCAAGATGTTATACTAGGCACATGGTGGCTGAAAATAAAATAACATAATAAATCACACAGCAATTGATATACAGTAATAAAACATAATGCCATAGGACTGGCTCCATTAAAACATAAGACATATAACCATACAGCCATACAACCCTTAGGGGATCAATATAGAGGCAGACAAACATTAATGTATTATGAGAGGTGCTCACATTTTTGTATGGTCAAAAGCCAGCCCTTAAGATGGTGTGTGAATGTATGGTGTGAGGTGGAGTTTCTAATGTCCACTGGCAATTGGTTCCATAGTTTAGATGCTCTCACAGAAAAGTATAGTTGGCCAAAGGAACTGGACCTAAGAGGGACTACACAGTCCCCTCTTAAGGCAGACCTTGTGGTTCTGCTGCTGGATGACTTCTGCTGTATAAAAGTGCAGAGTGGTGGAGGAGCCTTCCCATTAAGGATCTTAAAGATTAGGCATGCATCACTGTGTTTTAATTATATTTTCCCAACTGAGTAAGTTATATTTGTTAAGAATTTGTTTGCATTTGTGTGTGAACTGGATTGTATTTATATGTGGAACAATCTCTAGATGGCGAAAAAGTAAAAGCTGCGTCACGTTTAGCTACATACTTTTTCCATCTAGTTTCGACCCCTTTTTCCGGATTGTCGGTGTCGTTAAAGTATTAAACGGCACCGACAATGTAAAAACGCAGTCACTGCATTCATGTGATTGGCTGAAAACGAGGGAGGCTCTGATTGGCTACAGAGAGTTCCTTGTTGAAAAAAATGCATTTGTGAATCCAGCCACGTCAGGAGAGTCTCAAAAATCCCCATATAAACACAGACCAGTTCACCGAAAAATGCAAACAAGTTCGCAAATAAAGCGTCTTGTAAATTCAAGTTTAACAGTTTGTATATAAATGTAACAACATCCAAATACATTTTGATGAAAATTGCAAATATTTTTTTAATTCATATATTTATTTTTTGTTTATGGATACATTTTACATTTATACATATCGATATCCATTTGTGTGTGCATTGAAATGTATTTGTGAGAAGAGAGTAATTTATACATAAATCACAAAATACATTTGTGAATCCTTCTCCGTGCATTCATTATTAATGAGACTGTTCTGACCCCATAGAATTGTATCTAACACGTATTGGAAAGAATATCGTGCACTACTTCGAGTCTCGGCTATTGATTCTGGCTAGTGTTGGCTCGTTCGTTCGCGAACCGGTTCGAATGAACGAGTCTCTAGGACGAACGAACCGAACCGGTTTGTTTCTCTCGTTCGTCTCGTTCACCATTCGATTCACCGGAAACTCGACTGAACGAACGAACGAGTTCCCAGTAGCACGATTCACCGCTACCGGAAACTAGGCTGATTCTCGAACGACTCCTCCCAGTTCAGTCGAGTTCCCGGTGAATCGATTCACCGGAAACTCGACTGAGCTGGGAGGAGTCGTTCTCGAATCGTTTGTTCATTCAGCCAGGTTTCCGGTAGCGGTAAATCGCATCATGGAATGCACGCTGTTGCACGGTTCTCAGCTGAGTCAGTCAGACTCAGTGGAGTTAGTGCTACCGGAAACTCGACTGAATGAACGAACGAGCGAACGACTCCTCTTGGCGAACTGAATCACGCGAACTGGGTCACGGAAACGAATCATTAAAGGCCCACTATGCAGGATCGGGCATTTCTTCGCTGTTTTCTTGGTTTGGCACGCACATTTCTCTACACAGCGCCCCCTACAGCTTCGAAGTAGATATTTTACAACACTGTCGTAACAACTCGTTGACGACCCTTCCCAATGCACTTCTACGCGAGCCATGTCCGAAGTAGATGTTCATAAAGTGCAGGCAAGGTTATACATTTTTAAAATGGTGTATTTGTTTTGCAATAAACATGAATCCATCCTTTTTTATAGTTGACGGGGAGAATTTATATCCTAGATTATGATTGTTTTATTTTAGGTTGAACAGAACAATCAGTGTAAGAGTGTGGGCCAACATAATAATCTAAATAAACAAGAACCTGGCTTCGGGGATTCAGCCTGTATCCGGGGGACGGGACAGACGAACAGCAAAACACCCATGGAAACAAAGGTGTTTATATGGTTGCAACCAAGCAAGCTAGAAACATACAGGGCTCACAACAAAACGGTCGAGAAAACAATTTTTACAGGGCTCACAACAAAATGGTTGAGCAAACACATTTGTACAGAGACTATCAACATCAAGAATACCACGAAGACAAAGTTCACCCAAGGGTACTTTCAATTTCAAAAGCAGCACGAAACAAAACGAACAATCGAACAAAAATGTATAATAGAACCATCGCAGTAACTCTTAGCCTGTTATATTAAATCAAGCCAAAAAGGTTGCATAGTTCCCCTTTCACTCGTGTCTGGTCTCTTTTCTGGTCCATTCTTCTTTTGTTCCACAGACAGTCGCCTCTTGGGTCCCTTATCAGTTGATTGATCCATGATGAATGCAACAATTGCCTCGCAACCGGCTGTTTATCCGGTGCCATGTTTGGGTGTGTGTCTGTGCGATAAAGCATTTTCGAAACTACAATCTGACTACATTTTCGAGGCGCGATTGGATACTTCCGCTGCGTCACATCCGGATTGTGTCGGTCCGAACATAGAAAGTTGCATATGCGCTTTTTCCTTGGAGAGGCGACATTGGGCAATGACACACCCACCAAACGACCCAGAAATGGTTGCAGAACCATCAAAATAACTCTCAACCAGCATAATTAATGTAATTTTGGCTAAGAAAGTTGCATAGTGGGCCTTTAAATCCACCACTAATTCTGGCCTCTCAATCTGAATTCTGCGCTGTGATCGTCAAGTGGGCGTGGCCTATGTGAAGTGGGCGTGACCGGTGTGACGTAATGGCTCCGCCATCCTCACCTGTCTAAAGATGCTGCCATCTGTGGCTGGAGTAGTTATTGCAGCTTATGTGTTCGATCCTGCTTCATAGTGGCTATGTGAGGGTAATGCAGCTTGTGTGTTCGATCCTGCTTCCTAGTGGCTATGTGGGGGCAGCTTATGTGCTTAAAATACGTAACATTTCCCATATTATCCCCTTATTTCTCATAAAGTTTCCCCTCTGTTCTTTGTCTGTTATATTCCCTTAAGCCTTATGTTGTTAACCTGTTGTGTTATTAAACTGTCAATCAGTGATTTTGCTCATACTGGAGTCTTATTGGCTGTATCTAAGAATACAGACCTCCCAATTAGGGTTGAGCACCGAAACTCGGTTCAAGTAGGGAACCGGTTCCGATGTAAACGGTTGTAACGAGATCGAATAAGAACGCACATTTCGGTGCCTGACGTTTTTTAACGCCCCCTGCCCCGCCCCCATGGTGTTGCGGCGTGAACTTGCGTTAGTGCTGGGCGCTATACCGGTTCACACTGAATAACGGTGTGTATTTTCGTTAGGATCAGATTTTTTTATATACCGCCATACCGGTGTATTTCATTACACAAAGTTCGGAACACAGCGCTGCGCGACACTGTTTCAGACGGGACCCTTTTCAATGTTGCGCTAAACACGCATGGTACGACTACGACTTTCTTTATAGGTCCATGACTGCGTGGCGTGGTATTTCAGGCCAACTGGTAAAAGAGTGTGTCACGGCTTTCAAACACATACACCATAAAGCCTATGGGCGCCTCGAGACGGTGCCATGCCGTAATTCACGCCTCATTGTTCCAACGTCTCAATGGTCCGAAATATTTCCCATTAGATCGACATGCCACTATGCCGACGGTTCAATGTTCCGAAAACGGAACCCATTGGTCCGAAGGTCCGTTTGTCAGACTTTTCAAAAAGGAGGTGCATTAGGTGCCGAATAGGCCAAGGCGCAATTCCACATGTGTGATTATGAAACCAAAAATAAAAGACGATGTAGGCAGTGCATCGTCTTTTAAGTTCCAGCAGTGCACTTAACCAAGCCAGACTGTTGCTGTGGGCTTGAACGGTCACAAGAGGTGAATTTATGAAGCGCACGTTATACAAGGACTAATACTTTTCCCGTAAAGAAGTCAAACGGTGAGTGAAAAACAAATAACATTTTTATCTTTAGTAGCTTTAGGGCCTAGGTCTATATGTGTTGTTTACTGTGTTTGCAGTGGGCTTTTAGCCTAAATAATTTCGCTGGTATTGATTTAGTCAAACTTATACCTCATTCCGTGTACTTAGTCAAGTGTGTGTGTGTGTGTGTGTGTGTGCGTGTGTTTGTGTGTGTGTGTGTGTGCGCGTGCCCGTGTTGAGAATTAGACCTACGCTCTCTGTCCATGGGGCTGAAACATCGTGTCGAAATGAAGTGAAGCGTTGTCACTTTGCTCTCCAATAATCGTGAACGTTATGCCTAGCCCTAGGTTGTATTTTGGAGAGAGAGTGGGAGAGAGTGCGAGAGAGAGAGCGATCGAGGTATAAAACTCTTTATAAGTAGGCCTATTCGGCATATTGAACCGTCTGCCTAATGCGCCTCCTTTTTGAAAAGTCGGACAAACGGACCTTCGGACCAATGTGTTCCGTTTTCGGAACATTGAACTGTCGGTATAGTGGCATGTCGATCTAATGGGAAATATTTCGTGGCATCGCCTACTTGATGTTGTTTTGATTGAAGATCGGCAGGTTGTAGTGGGTGAACGTGAATGAACGTGTGTGTGTGTGTGTGTTGCGAGCGAATGTAATTTTAAAGTATCAAACAAACAAACTCAAAGCCGATGCATGCATCCAAAACTTTCTGTTCAAAACTAAATAAATAAATCAAAAGCAGTCATTATTCGCCTCAAATACTTTTTCTTTTCAAAACTTGGGAATTAATAAAGCGCGGTACCGAGCGGTTGAAAACAATGTTGGCCTCTCCTGTGGCTGCCTTGCGCACCTGGGGCCGTATTCACAAAGCATTTTATCTTACCGCTAGGAGTGCTCCTAACTCGCGCTAAAACATTTTACGTAGGAGTTTATTCTTAAAAGTTATTCACAAAGCTGCTGAGACCTACTCTTACTAAGGATATATCACTAAGAGTGACGCGCCGTTGCTATGGATTACGTCAATTCTCGTGCACGAGTTTAGAAGCGGTCAGTGCGGTGATTGGTTGTTCAGACGAGCCCATCACCGAAAAACAAGGAAATAGCCTAGGCTAGAAATTAATTCCTATTAAGTAGTTATAGTGCAGTTAGCAGAATACACGCATGATGACAAGTTTGTGCAGACCACGATAATGACGTTGTAGCCTGCACGTTCAATAGAGAGAGAGAAAGAGAGAGAGAGAGAGAGAGAAAGCAAACAATAAAAATACGTAAATTGCATTAAATCAAGGAGGCAATTAAAACACCCTGCAAACTATTATCTAATTAGCATATTTCCTTTAAATAACAGCCCATACCGGAATTCAAGTCCCCCTATCATGATGGATGATGAAAAAGTGAAACGCAAGCGAAAGGCCAATTGGTCCCAAGACCAATTGCTACTACTTGCCCAGTTTGTGCTGGAGCGGAGGGGGGTAATAAAGGGTAGATTCGGGGCTGGAGTGACCAGCAAGAAAAGCGGGAGGCATGGGAAGAAATTTGTGTTAACATAAATGCTTCCTTCCCTGCTGTGTGTCGCTCTACCGACGATTGCGAAAAACGCTGGTATGCCCTGCAATCACAGTGTAGGTTCGAGATTGCCGACTATAAAAGAGCTGTCGCGGCTAAAGGTAAGTCCATTATTAACATTGCTTGCCTTCATTTGGGAAATGCATTTGCATGTCTTAAATTTACAATTAACGAAAACTACAGTGATATGAAACGTGAATAAAACTGAAATTTTTTGTTGGAGGAGGATCTGCACCAAAGCCGTTGTCCCCGGTCGCATCGGTGGTGTACGCCGTCCTAGGCTCGGACATAAGTATAACTGGCCTTGAGGGTGCAGCTGATCCTGCAGTTGATTTGCTAAAGGAGATTGAGGGGTATGTATGCAATGATTGCAATAGGCTCCATGAAAAACCTTTGTTTAATATTTACAGAAGAATTACAATGTGCAACTGGTCAACCCACTTCCCAAAAATGTGACAAATTATATAGATATATTCCCCACAGGAGAAATGAAGAACAAAGTCCTGCTGCAGCATCACATCACACAGCTCTTACTCTTCTCCCCCTCCTAGCCCTTCCTCTGCCAGCTCTTCCTCTTCCAGATGCACCTCCTCTCACAGCTCTTCCTCTTCCAGCTGCACCTCCTCTCACAGCTCTTCCTCTCCCTGCTCTTCCTCTTCCAACTCTCCCTCTTGGTGCACCCACTGGCTCTCCTCTCCCTCCTGCTGCTGGGGCCAGTTCACTGTTGGAGAAGAAATTGAGGATGGAAATGAGGGTGTACTGTTCTCACTAGATGAACATCCAGCTATCCAGTCAGTTAAACATGAAGTTCAATAACTTGAGGAGAACGGGATTCTGTATTGAGAGTTTTTAGTGAAGCTTGTAGATTGTAAAACTGTAACACAAGAATAAAAATAAATGTTGGCATTACAGTTCCGAAGAAAAATGAAAAGGACACAAAATGGAGGCTATGCTAACAACAAGTGAACATGCTAACAAATGAACATGAATTAAGAGGCTAGCAAAAAGCCTAATGATGCTAACGGGTAAGCATGAGGTATAACATAGCATGTAGATGTACAAGATAAACGTGTTTATCAGGAGATTCTGACAGGAGATTCTGAATCAGAAGATACAGGAATGAGAGGCCTTGCATTGATGATGGCGCTGACTTCAGCCATGAGGGTTGTCAGGACCGAACGACATCCATTTTTCTTGCAGATTATATGGTAGCTTTTCTGCGATGGGGTGAACCCCCCTGGATGTGTCCATGTATGATAGACCAGGTAGGTAGCCGTCTAGCTTCGCTGCTTCGACCTCCATCAACAGGTCTCCAAGTTCGCGGAGCTTTTGCGGTTCTTTGTTAGTCAACTTTGGAAAATGCTCTAACTTAGAGAAAAGGGCTCGCTCGATGGCTTCGGGTGAGCCGTACGTCTCTTCCAGCCTCTCCCAAGCCATGTCGAGGCCAGTTTGTGGGCGTCTGATGTTGACTGCCTTGATCCTGCGAACGTGCTGCGAAGACTCTTGGCCGAGCCATTTACTGAGAAGGTCGAGCTCTTCTCCTGCGGTTAGGTCTAAACCAGCGGTGGCGCTTTCGAAAGACGATTTCCAAGCCCAATAGTTCTCTGGTTTATCACCGAAGGTGATTATGCCCGATGTCACTAGCTGATTGCGGGCTAGGCACTTTGGGAGATCATGGTTGGTGGGTGTTCTGTCGTACTGTGCCCTAAATGGGGTTTGGCTGGAGGGAGTGGGAGCTTGTTCTTGACTGTAAGGCTGATTCCTCATGGTGTCCATCCCATGCTCTTCCTTAACAGGAAGTCCGGCACAACCATCGTGTGAAGGCCCAGTTTGTCTTCGGCCTGTAATCTGGGGTAAGTGAAATGGCTCTCCTTCCACATCGTCCACAATGGGTAGGGATGTTGACTTGATGCGGGCCTGCTCCCTCACGTATTCCTCAGTGTGCTGTAGGCGTTTTTGAGGTGAGAGGGGAATGGGTTTTCTGGCTGCGGATCCTAGCTCGCTCTCAGCTAAGCCAGCTTCCAACGTTTCCACTTTGGCATTGGCAGCGTCTCTTTCTTTTTCTACCTGAAGGGCTCCGAACGTGGCTTTTAAGCGGGCTTGTTCGACCTTTAAATCTATCTCCCGTTGAGCATAGGACGCTCTGGCTTCGGCTGCTGTGGCTTTTGCTCTCGCGACGGCAAGAATGGCCTTTGAACTGGAAGATGAAGTACTTGTTCTGGAACGAGTACTCAGAGACTGGGTTTCCCGGTTAGCTTCACTGTGCATGGCTTCTATTTGCTCCTTGACAGTCTTGGAACTTTTCTGACTCATCTTGAGATTAAATGTGACTAATGGCTGCTTTGAGACGGATGATGTTCCACATGAATGCTCTCCGATGTGTACAACTTGTTGTATTGCTGTCTTTTTACTGTACTGTTCTCACTAGATGAACATCCAGCTATCCAGCCAGTTAAACATGAACTTCAATAACTCGAGGAGAACGGGATTCTGTATTGAGAGTTTTTAGTAAAGCTCGTAGATTGTAAAACTGTAACACAAGAATAAAAAGAAATGTTGGCATTACAGTTCCGAAGAAGTATGAAAAGGACACAAAATGGAGGCTATGCTAACAACAAGTGAACATGCTAACAAATGAACATGAATTAAGAGGCTAGCAAAAAGCCTAATGATGCTAACGGGTAAGCATGAGGCATAACATAGCATGTAGATGTACAAGATAAACGTGTTGAGAAATAAACATAATTCTCGCTAAAAGCTGGAAATAAAGGGTTTTTCTAGGTCAATATACTTCCAACTTAAACATTAACTTACAGACAATGCGTGAAACAGCTATCAGATCGAAGGATGGCACAAGAATGTGGAGCTGGGAGTCATCGCTCGACTGCCGCATGTAGACTGACACTACATGCGCCACTAGGGGATTTACCAAACATAAAACCACATGGTGTCCAGAACAGAGGGTTTTAAAAAGGCAAAGAAAGGTCCTCAAAGCGAAAGAGCGGCTAATAAAAATGAAGACTGAATATTACTGTTTTAAGATGGAAAAATTGAAAGAAAATAAATGTTGTGAACTACACAAATGTGTGTTGACTGATTTGTGCCAAGGTGTTTATCTAAAATGTGTATTCACAAAGTGATCCCTAAATGCCAGTCCACTCGGTTCCACACGGCCAAATTCCTCGTCATGTTGATCATCATCGTCCTCTTCATCGTCGTCATCATCTTCTGGCTGTGGAATGTTCCTCCGCTTGCAGAGGTTGTGGAGAATGGCACATACAGTGAAGTGATTACTGTGCTTGCCCTCTCTGGGGTGAGGCGAATTTCGCCGTGGAGGACATGAAACCGACGTTTCATCAGCCCAATTCCTCTCTCCACAACATTTCGTGTATGTTTGTGTGCTCTAACATATATGGAGGAAAACAGTTAACAATAATTAATATGGATACAACAAATGAAAGGCGTCAAAGAGCCAATACGATGTGTTTTACGCATAGGACTAAGCGTAATCTGCGTAATAACTTACATGTTATACGTTAACTGTGCTCCCGGTTGTGGATTGAGGTAGGGTGTCAAAAGCCACGTCTTGCAGGGATTGCCATTGTCACCCAGCAAGTGACACCCAACTGGTACATGGTGCCTCTGAAAAAGCTGCCTCAGACCGCTCTCCATTAAAATGCGCGAATCATGGGTAGCTCCAGGCCACTTTGCAACAACATCCAGTATGTTAAAATTTGCATCAAAAACAACCTGCGTGTTGATGGAATGCACCTTCTTCCTATTGACGAACGCGTCCTTGTCATTTGATGGCGCGATTATTTTTATGTGCGTCCCCTCAATAACACCGACCACACCGGGCATACCTGCAATTGCCATGAAGTTGGCTTTGATCCTGTGTAAATGTTGAATGTCCAAAGGAAACCGGATAAACTGTTGGATTATATGTGGTCTAGAGAGCGCATTGATGGTTTGGTTTATGGCACGGCTGACTGATGGTTGCGATATTCCTAAATCGTCGGCATTGCAAAGTTGCATTTTCCCTGTTGCTAAATAGTGCAGTGTTGCCAAACATTTTATTTCGGGACTAATCGGATTGTTTCTGTTAGTCGGGGATGTTATTGCATTCCGCACTAACTCCACAACAATTTTAATGCCCTCACGATTTAGCCTATATCTCTTATATCAACTCACAGTCTTCCATTGTCTCCAACACATTTCGTCTCGCAGCCATTTTGCGATCCTTTGTGAATAGGTCTTAGTGAGTTGGAGTCCTCTTGAGGACTTTTAAGCTCTCCTAGACATAGGTGCTACTTTTAGGCCTAAAATACTTTCTGAATTGCTCTTAGTGAAAAAAGTTAGGAGTCCTAAATTTAAGAGTGACACGCCCATTATTTTTAGGAGTTACTCCTAAATTCGCCAGTTAGGACCTACTTTTAGCCCTAAGATCCTTTGTGAATACGGCCCCTGAGCTATATTACTTAATATGACTTTGGCAGTAATGTTGCACCATGATGCGTGCCTGCCTGCTTTCAGTGAGTAATTAAAATTATTTGTAATTATTTTTTAAAAAGATATTTATCAGTCACAGCACTCACAGCAGCCTCTTCGGGTAAGTCGAGTAATTTAGTGCTAACCGTAAATCTTGCATATCAAGTAGGCTAGCAAACACCGTTGCAATTCAACTCAGTGTCCGCTGACTTTCTGCTTAATGTGAAACTCATAACAAGTCGTGCATGTATGCAAGTGTTTGCCGTTTCGTTTTTTTAAGTACCGGTTCGAGAAACGTTTTAGCACCGGAACCATAGGACCCTTTTCCCAGAAAAGGCTCCTATGTTCCCCGCAATCTATCAATCTTTAAAAATATTTAAACTTTGATGCGATATTCGTGTGTAACAGCCAATCAGCGTTCAACCGGCCAACTCAGTGCAGCGCAGTCCGGGGTGAACTGCAGCATGGAGGATAAAGTGATTGTTGCCGTTTGCAACTCCCGTAGCTCTTTATATGATAGTATATAATATAATATAATTGTATAATAATATCACGGCCAAAAGCTCTGTGCGCCTCCCTCTTCCACAAAAGGTAAAGACATGCAATGGTAGTTATCTCGGCCGGAATTTGGCAGTAATGATGGAAAAAGTAACAGACCGGGGAACATAGAACCCTTTTTTTAAAAAGAAGGGTCCTATGTTCCCCGGTCACATACATATCGGGGAACATAGGACCCTTTTTGGGAAAAGCGGGTAACATAGGACCCTTTTTTTTAGAAAAGGGTCCTATGTTCCCCAGTCTCATACAAAGAGGGGAACATAGGACCCGGGGAACATAGGACCCGGGGAACATAGACACGCTCTCATCTAGTTGTTACTTTTTTATTTATTTTTTTTGTTTTGGTCAACATCAAATTGATACATTAATTTAACCTTGTAATCCTGACCCACTTGAATTCTCCCCGAAAGGAGCCCGTGATTGCCAACTCTCCCGGAGCCTCCCCATGAGCCCCACCGTCACCATCCCAGAACCCGCAGGAACGATTAGTCAGTCGACGTGCGGCTCGGAGGCTCCCAAGGAGTGCCACAATCCTACGTCTGACACCAAGTCTATGGGGGGAATTTTGAGCCAGGTCAATTAAAACTGTCTAAAGTAGGTAGAATAAGAGTCATCCAAACTCACAGCAATTATGCACATCTGGGTAATAAATATATGGTGATATTCTATAAACAAAACAAAAACTGAACCGAAAAGAAAAATTCAGAAGTTATCGGTTGAAACAAATGTTATTGTAAGTCAATTATAATAAACTATTTCCTAATTATCTTAAGTTTTATATGTGGTATGCTTTCAATATCCCCTCGTGTATGTAACAGTCGAGTAACCTCCATTATCTTGGTGGCTCTGACACATACGAGAGGACATTCACATATGGTATATTTATCCTCCTTTTGAACAGAGTGAGAACAGATTGACCATTAACCTCAAAGGATTACATTTTAAACAACCCTGCAGAATAACAGGGGGACAAGACCACATGGGAAGACACAAACATGCAAAACCAAAATTCGTAACATTAACAAAATATCATAACATAAAAAATCTGCATTTTCAATATTAGGCAACACACTTCTGTTGTCACTGGAACGTTGTCAGTCGGGGTCCAGTCGGGGACAGTCGGGGTCATGTTATGGCTGTGCGTTTTGGTTGGCCATTAAACTGGTTGTGATATATTTTAATAATCGAGTATCCACTGTCTACATAGCCCGTCGTGTAAGGAAAAACGTAACACGTATATTGACAATCACAATTAGGATGTAAATAAATGTAAATGTAAATGGACTGCATTTATATAGCGCTTTTCTGACCATCGGCCACCCAAAGCGCTTTACAATGTTGCCTCACATTCACCATTCACGCACACATTCACACACCGACAGCGGAGTCAACCATGCAAGGCGACAGCCAGCTCGTTGGGAGCTAACAGTCAGGGTTAGGTGCCTTGCTCAGGAGCCGGGGATTGAACCGGCAACCTTCAGGTTACCAGCCAACCCGCTGATGAATTATGGATAACATTTTATCCTACTTATTTAATTTAATTGTAAATATTGCCAATTATTAACCATAGATAACTAGATTACTTTTATTGAAATGTCTGTTATTATCATAATTTGTAAGGAAATATATATTTTATTCTTTTTTATTTTGGTACTCAGACCTCGTCAGGTCTGTTGAACTATGCATTTCTACCGCTTGTCCTCAGGGTCCTCTATTGGGGGGGACTCTTCCGCTCTCCTACGAGGCAGGTTATCCCAGAACTCTTCTAATAAGAATCCCAGGCCCGGATATTCCCCGGACTTCTGTGGACGAGCGGTATGCATGCTATGGACAACTTTAAAGGCAAATCGTTCATGTTGTGGAGTCTAGATAATTAACCCTATATCCCAAGATCACCGTGTAACTCTTGTACAGGGATCTGCTTGATGTAAGACCCCAGGGTTGGTCACTTTTCATCTGACCTCTTTCGGTTCTGGAATCCGGCTTCCCTAATTATTGAATACAAGATAATTCATGCATATTGGTTGTACGATATTATATCTATTGCAATCGCTCCAATGGAAGCAATAGTTGACCTTTGAACATCTCACGCAGTGTTATTCAGTTTATTCGTATATAGTAGTTGGTTAGTGCAGAATTTTACCCATGTAGATTTAATATTCGCAAAATGTATTGTAATTGAACTACAGCAGTTGAGCTAACTCCCTCGCAACTTGCACCGAACCACCCTGCACCGTCCGCCAGGTGGCCTCGACAAACGTCGGAAAACGCAGACAGCTTTAGACGGAGACACGGGGTCATCCACCGGCTGCCGCGTGCAGACGAGCGCCATTCCTGGCCGCCGTGAGGCGGAGGAGACTGGGGGGAGAAGAGGGGGCCGACCACGACAGGCGCGACGCCTTGAACTTCACCGGGTCCCTTAAGGACGTCTGAACTTAGGGGGACGAAGGCCTGCGAAAGGCCTGCGACGCCCCAACCGCGGAAGAAAGAGGGGCCCTGGAGGACCGTCCCTTGGTTCCGATTGATTGCCAACGCGACTCTCAGACAGGCGTAGCCCCGGGAGGAACCCTGGGCCGCAAGGTGCGTTCGAAATGTCGATGATCAATGTGTCCTGCAATTCACATTAGTTCTCGCAGCTAGCTGCGTTCTTCATCGACGCACGAGCCGAGTGATCCACCGCTAAGAGTTGTAATTTTTTTACAAAAGAGCTAACTCCCTCCTTGTGCACCGGTTAAAACCATGTGCACCATTTATTAATTAGACATATTATTTTAGCAGTTGAACCCCGTGTCTATTTGAACCATCCTGGTTCTCTAATATCAATGTGCATGACACAACCAGTGTCTATTGCACTCCTGTCTTGCTACACAAAACGCATGAAAATAGACAGAAGGGCCCAGCAACCTGGAAAAACATAATGTCTGTGAGTGTTAGGCATTCGTTCCTGCTTATACTGCCGCTTCCTGAAGAGAAAAGAGAATACTTGTAGTGATGCAAACAATTAAAATGATGAATGCCGGGCATCCATCACTGCTCGGGTTGCAAAGGCCTGAAGAGAAAAGAGAATAATTGAGTACAAATGCAAACATTTATAGATCGTTTCAACTATTAATGTTGGTGAATCAAAAAATAGTGATTACAACCTACACAAATACTTGCGTGTTCTGCCGATATCAACTAGGGACTGGCCCCCCGTATTTCAGCACCCAGACACACACAGACCCTCAAATATACAAACAAATATACTAAATTTACATTCTGGTTCCAACACATGACCAGGTGTTTAGGGTGGAAGGGAGCAAGGGGAAGAGAGAACAATAAGAAAAAGCCTTCAATTGAACTAATAATAGGAAGGGGTATGGCCTTCTTCTTTCAACAATATGAATAAGGAAGTGAGGGGAAGAGAGTGTTTGAAGGTACAGACTAGGTGTGTAGGGGTCGTGCTCTTTAAGTTGCAGGTCGTGCTCTGTTTAAAGTTTAAGGTCGTGCTCTGTGATCTGCAGGGAAACCAACAGGTCTCTGCCTAACAGGTTGATGGCGCATAGGGATGTATGAGATCCCTCTGTTCCAGTATGAATGTTAAGTCAAGAGGGGTTTTGAACGGCTTTTTAATGGATTACCCTATTGCTGTAAGGCAAACTTGGGCTCGCCTGGTGGGGGCAGTCACTTAAGGGGATTCTTGAGCTGGATGAGGGGAAAACAGTAGTAGTTCGCTTCTTGGAAAGCAGGGGGTCACCCAGTTGGGGCTTATAATGGTTATATTCTTGTGGTACAGGGGGAGATGTTGAGATGGAATTGGGAATACTCTCGTGTGAACGAGTAGGGGGAAGCGTCGAGATAGAACTGGGAATAGTTCTGTTCTCAACCAGTGGTGGGAGGCGTTGAGATAGGACCTGGAATGTGTCTCTTCTCAACGAGTGGTGGGAGGCGTAAAGATAGAACCGGGAATAGTTCTCTTCTCAACGCGCAGGGAGATGTTAAGTTTGGGGGGGGGTTGGCTACATAGACTGCTAAGAACTACAAATATGGCGGCGGGGAAAACTACAAACAAAGTGGAGGCTTTGAAAAGCAGAGGGTTGGTGTATTTGTGAGGAAGGGGGGAGGGATACAGACCCTGCTTATCTCCAAACAGAGTCAGAGACAGAGTCAGACAGACAGAGACAGAGACAGAAAGACAGAGTCAGACAGACAAACAGAGAGTTGTAGAGGTAGATTGGCGTAGGTACCGGCGTTGGCCAGCAGGGGGAGGCGTAGAGGTAGATTGGGATGGGTGCCGGCATTGGCCAGCAGGGGGAGGCGTTGAGGTGGGGGAGGGAGCTTCGGCACGGGGGCTGCGAAGTACTCAGAATATGACGTGTTGGAAATCACAAACTTGTCTATCGTTAAAGAAACTCCCTCGAGTTCTAGCTGTATGATAGAAAGCTGTGGTAATCTACTACCTATGGCCAACACTTAAATGACAATGTACACACTATCCGCACGCCGCGCTGCGAGTGAATCCGTCAATAAACAAGTACCCCTGCGGGAAGGGGACGGGGGTTCCGCGACAGGACCTGCGGAGAGGGAGGAGAAAGGGTGATAAAGGGTAAGGGGGCTGCACGCCAGGGCCTGCGGAGAGAGATGAAAGGGTGGGGAAGTGGGGTTTACGACAGGATCTGTGAAACGGGAGATGAAAGGGTGGGGAAGGGGAGGGTGTGTCACGACAGGACCTGTGGAGAGAGACTAAAGGGTGGGGAGGGGGAGGGTGGTGTCACGACAGGACCTGTGGAGCGGGAGTTGAAAGGGTGGGGAACGGGAGGGTGGTGTCACGACAGGACCTGTGGAGCGGGAGTTGAAAGGGTTGGGAACGGGAGGGGGGTGTCACGACAGGACCTGTGGAGAGAGAGATGAAAGCGTGGGGAAGATGAAAGGTTAGTGAGTGGAGGGGGGCGTTGGAGGTGGATTTAAGCAGGAGATTAAAGGATCTTTAGGGGCAGGGAAGTGACCTGGAGACAGGGATAAAAGGACGTGGGGTATCAAAGGCCAGTGAGGGGAGGGGGCCGAAGTGGGAGATCAAAGGAGTTTTAGGGGGAGGGAGAGGAGGAGAGAGAGAGATTAAGGGAGATGGGAGAGAGAGAGTGGGGGAGAGAGAGAGCAACACCCGAACTGGGTATCCTGTTGCAATTGTTTCAGGAAAACAAGATGGCGAGAATGAGTTTTTAGGGGGAGGGAGGGAGAGAGATTAAGGGAGATTAGGGGGAGGGGGAGAGTGAGAGAGTGGGGGAGAGAGAGAAAATTAACACCCGAACTGGGTGTTGCTGCTATTGTCTCAGGCCAGTGGACCATGCGGTCTTTACAAAAGACACGATGGCGTCTACCGACCTGCAGAACAGAGTCAGAGGCACTCAAACCACAAGATGGCACTGGTGGTTTGAACAAAAGGGAATAACAAAATGCGTTAATCACCTTTTCCGAGAGAGAGAGAGACAGAGACAGAGACAGAGACAGAGAGAGAGAGAGAGAGAGAGAGAGAGAGAGAGAGAGAGAGAAGGTGCAGCACATGAACTGGGTACCCCGCTGTTATTGTTAACCATGCGGTCCTTACACAAAGCAAGATGGCGCTTATCGACCAACAGAAATGCGCCAGAGGCTCCCAGACTTCAAAGATGGCGTTGGTGTTTGGAACAAAAGAAACATACGTCAACAAAACCCGCCGTTTCTTTAAACACCGAAACCACGTGCTTCACCCAATGCCCGTGTAACAAAACAAAGTGCGTTGCAAATTGACCGAGATATTGTTCGGGCAAACGCACTGTATTGGATCCCTGTAGGAAGTATGAGATGCCACGGGGTATGAAGTATGTTCGTTTCCACGGCGGGTCAGTGAAGCATGCAAAGCAGTTGGGTTAAAACTGCTCAAGGTCGCCTCTACAGAAGGGAGATTACTTTAGAAAAAGATGCAGAATGGTGTTACATCAACCGTGCTGGGGGGAACCGATCCCATTCGAATCCCTACCGCTTATACAACATGCGGTATCGCCTCAGGGCAAACAAAGCCTAAGCCAACGGGAGAATATGCAACCAATTAATAGAGTAACTAGACTATCCGACCAGTTTGCACCGCTCCGTAACGGCGATCAACCGAAATAGTCGGCTATAAATAATACAATAGTGAGTAATCCGTCCCCTCACTATTTAACAAATAAACCGCTGTAATCTGTCTCCAGACGGTACAAACATCAGGCCTAGATGGGAATGGATACCTTCTATCTACATTCCCATAAAAAACACACTTCTGGCCCCTTGCTCCTTGAATATAATTATTTAATTAGGGGTCCAAGCCAACAGGTTGGAACCCTATTGTTTTTGTAAGGATTATTAGGGGTCCAAGCCAACAGGTTGGAACCCTATTGTTTTTGTAAGGATTTTTCTTTTTATTATACTTCCTACCAAGAAAGTGGTACCACAGCCCAAACCGTAAATGGTGCACACACGCCAATTGCTTGACTAGATCCAGGTACGTGAAGACTATGCAGACGACAAAATCCAGACCTGCCGGTCACTAGGTGGCGCTATACCAAGGAAAACGCGTTTGGGGCTATAACTCCTACACCGAACCTCCGACAGTCAATAACGTTGTACGCACAGATTCACTGGAGTCTGCTGCATCTTTTGGCATAGGCCACGCCCATTTGCGTCTCGAATTTTTTTTCACAAAATCGCGAAAACCGCTAAACTGTATTTTCGCTACTCCTCCCACATTTCTTGACCAATCAACACCAAACTTTGCAGACGACATCTTCAGACGCACAAAAATAAATAAATTGAGGGGAGATACGTCATCTCCAAACATCCGGTGGAGTTTCGGCGGTGTGGCGGATGCGTTCTACGCATAGCTGTAGACGTCTTCAGCTATGCGTAGAACGCTTCTGTTCAGTAGACACTGAACAGAAATAGTATGTAATAAGTATTCGGATTCAGCCCAGGTCTTACTGAAGGCATTTAATGGTCAAAATATTATTAATAAATATTCAAATATATTCGAATATTAATATTAATAACCAAACGAACTTCGAATATGATTTTTGGGCAAAAGTCAAAGCCCTAATGCATATAAACACATTGGAGCTCCTCACTGTGTTGAAAGTGGTCCAACACTTTGCCCCATTGTTGACGAATCAACACGTGATGATCAATGTTCCCCCTAATTTTTCATGTGTCTGAGCATACACACAATCTCCCTGAGCATTACTTGGACCACTGTGAGCAACATCAGACGTGCGCACTGTGGCCACACCGGTATCACACCTGTCCAAAACCTAAGATCATAATGTTGCATGGCTTATTAAAATAATCAAATGACAGCAGTCATTTTTGTTAGACTACTTTTAATATAAGTGCTTTTACAATGAAAAATACAAATCTTGTTTGTCATGAGCTAGTATGTACATCAGAAGAAAAATAAAAGTGACCAGCTGTATAGTTAAAGATACAAAAGATACAGTTTAGACAGCTTCCCACCCCCTCCCCTCCTTCAATCAAAGAACATTTTCTAACATGTTGGACAAATAAAACTTTTGAACTTGAACTTCTCTGCCTAGAATGAGGCCGTGATGGTCCAGGTGCACAGAGAACTGCTGCCACTTCTGGGTCCAGGTCTGCACACTGGGACTCCAGCTAGAGCAGGAAACCCACCAGCAGACAGAGCAGACACAGACAAGGAGGGATACAATTAACACACAAAAACCTGAGATCATAACAAGTTACAGGGCTTATTAAATAATCAAATAACAGCAGTAATTTCCGTTAGATTACTTTTAATTAGGGCTGATCTGGGACTTAAATTTCACCTTATTTTTCCCGTCTGTCCTTCTCACTTTGTCCAGGTTGATGGCCCCGTCTGCTTGCTTTGACTTTATGCGCATCAGCTGGTCCAAATGTGCCACTTCAAGACGATTTCTGGATGCTGTTTTGATATGGTTCATCAAACTAAAGCCTCTCTCACAATCTTCACTGGATGCTTGAAATGTGCCACAAATATCCACAAGCTGTGAGATCCCCTTTAGCTCCTCACATCTAAGTGTTGCAGCCACCATATCTGAGAATGTGCTGATTGACCCTTGTTTCAGTTTTTGCTTCATTATGTACTTGAATTCAGCATATTCACTGCTAATGGCCTCCATAGAATGTGGGTGATGGAGAATGGCTTCATACTTCTTTGCCAGTGTAGCAATGTCTGTTGATCCATACTCAAAACTCATGTCTGAGCTCAATGCTTCAATGTCCAATGCAGACCACTCCTTTAATTCATCCTCTGGAAAACGAGCATCCAAGGGATCACAGAGCTTACGAATAAAAAGAGTAATCTCAGCTGTATTTCTGGCATCAGCTGATGAGGTCCTCATCACCTCTTTGACACGGTCACTCCACTGAACATCCTTCTCATCGTTCAGGTATTGGGAACGCAACTTCTCAATCTTTGCTCTTGCAAAGCATTGTCCTTCCATCACAGTCAGGTTGCGTCTATGAAAAGAAAGGCAGAGTTGTGCCAGCTCGCCCAAAACATCTCCCAGAGCAGTGAGAGTAACTTTGAACTTTGAATCTCTCAGCTTTTTGTAGCAGTAAATTGCCACTGGATCTCTTATCACAGGATTCTCTCTTGCAGTATTCTTCAAGAACAGTGTAGTTCCTCAGAACAGCATTCACAGCTTGGTGCCGCGACAGCCATCGCACTTCGCTCAGAGGCCTGAATGACAATGTATCCTCATCGAGAATCTTTGCTAGGTCCTCGATTTTGGCCCTCTTCGCAGTGGACCGAGAGAAAGTGGAATATACAGTTCTAAGAAGAGTTTCCACATCTCGCATCAAAGGCACATCTTTCCAGGCATCATCAATGCCCAAGTTCTCTCTATGGGCCACGCAATGTTGTTTGGTTAGGTGTGGAATTTGCCGCTTTAATAAAGCTGCAACTCCGTTGTTCTTTCCTAGCATTACTGAGGCGCCATCGGAGGTTAGCATCACCATTCTCTGAAAGTCCAGTCCATGCTTGGAGTAAAACTGAGTGATTGCCTGCACAATATCGTGAGCAGTGCATGCTGCCAGCTGGATGATGCTGCCGAACACAGTTTTATAGTTGACGTCATGTTCCTCCCTGTATTTAATATATAGGACTAGCATTTTGTGCACTGTTATGTCTGTGCTCTCATCTACTATCAGGGTATGCCAGGGTGCATTTTTAACATTGCAGATCGTCTCATTCTGCACTCTCTCATTGATTGAGTGCACAAATTCAAAGGCATAATTTTTGCTTCGCCATCCTTCTGGTATACTCACATACTTTGCCATGTGATCGTGGATTTGTTGAACCGACAGCATTGATGCATTCATTTTGATGGCGAGTAGAGTGTTGTCGATGAGAATTTTTACTTGGATTTATTTTTGTGTGACAGCTCGTTCCTCTTCTCTCGATCTTTTGTGCTCTCCTGCAATAATGTACCGATCCCCATTCCCATGTTGCGTCTTCGTACAATTCCAACAGCATTCAAATGACTTTTCTGCTGAATGTGACGCTTGAGGTAGTCCAACTTCCATTCAGTCCACAATTTTCCCTCCGAAAACTCGCCCGTTACTTTGGCTTCACAGCATGTTTTACAGAGCAGCCCCTTCTCGCTCGAAAGAGAAAAAATCTCGTCCAGTTTCACCTCTTTTTCTTCTGTTCGCACATACTCCGACAGCCATTCCATCTTAAAGGAACCGCATTTCTTTTTACCTTTGTGAGTGGATGTGCCACTACCCGTTCGTTTCGCCATCGCCGCCGCAACATCAGCTACACGCTAACATGCTAAACAGAGGCACGTACGCATAAAGCGCATTGATTGGCTGCGTGATGTAAATACACGTTAGCCGCATCATGTCATTGGCTGGACACAGTGCTAGTCATTGTTTTACCGTCACCTGTCACTCACTGAGTTCCATTGCAAAATGGTACAGAATAAATTGTTATACGTTTATTTTATTTACATTTCAGGTTAGATTTAATTTTATGCGCTGCATAAATTTGCTGTGCGCGGAGCACGCGGGAGTGGTGCGCGATTGCGCACTGCGCAGCTTAGAGGGAAAATTGGTGATGATTCGCACGGCCAACAAGGCGACAGCAGCATACATAAATCGCCAAGGGGGCGTGCGCTTGGCACAGCTGCTGAGCATAGCGAGACAGCCGTTATGCTGGACGCACACGCACTTGCTCTCCATCAGAGCGGCGTACATCCCCGGTGTCCTGAACAGAGGGGCCGACATAATGTCGAGGGGGGTCCCCAACCAGGAGACTGGACTCTGCACCACGATCTGATCAGTCAGATACGGAGCGAGTTTGGGAAGGCAGAGGTCGACCTATTCGCCACGCGGGAGAACACACAGTGCGAGCTGTGGTTCTCCCTCAGTGCGAAGGACAATCCCCCAATCGGGTTGGGTGCGTTCACAGACCGTGGCCGAACACACTCCTGTACGCTTTCCCGCCCGGCCCCCTGATTCCCCAAGTTTTGGACCGAGTCCAAGAGGAGCGGCTGTATATGATTCTCATAGTACCGCAACGCACGAGTGCACTGTGGTTTCCCTGCCTCCAGCGTCTGCTCTCGGGGCCGCCGAAGGAACTCCCTTGGCGGCGGGACGCTCCCTCACAGGCAGGGGGAGCAATCATAGATTACCCAGAGATCGGCCAGCGTTTGTGGGCCTGGCGGCTGAACGCGAGCGTCTAGAGGGTCTCGGCCTCTCCCAGGAGGTTGTACGGACCATCCAGGGTGACAGAGCTGATTCCACCAGTGCGTGTTACTCGGCTAAATGGGCGGCTTTCCAGAAATGGTGCACGGAGAGGGGTTGTGATCCCATCTCCTGCCCTTTGCCGCGTGTGCTCTCTTTCCTCCAGACACTGATGGAAAGAGGGCTGGCCTTTAGCACGGTTAAGACGTGCGCGGCTGCTGTTTCATCATGCCACGAAGGCTTCGGGGATAAAACAGTTTTTAGTCACCCCTTAATGAAGCGCTTCCTAAAAGGTGTGAGGAGAGAGAGACCCGTGACGCGCTCTCTCACTCCACAATGGGATTTAACACTGGTGCTGCGCACACTGGTTAAAGCCCCATTTGAGCCCCTTGACCGGGTGCCCCTCAAGTTTGTGTCAGCCAAGACAGCTTTGCTGATGGCCCTGAAGTCAGCTATGAGAGTGAGCGACCTGTCTGCACTCTCTGTAGCCCCTTCTTGTCTTAGAATACAAGGGGACGGCAGTTCGGCCATATTACGCCCGAACCCGGCTTTTACACCTAAGAGTATTACTAGCTCGTTCAGATCGAGAGTAAAAACGCTCAATGGTTTCTCTCTCCCTCCTCATCAATCTGAGGAGGAGGCAACAGCCCATCTCTTGTGCCCCGTACGCGCGCTTGCCTGTTATGTGAAGCGCACGGAGGCTCAGCGCAAATCTCAACAGTTATTTGTGCATTACAGAGAACATTCCCAGGGCCTCCCCCTGACGAAACAACAGCTGTCGCATTGGCTGTGTGATGCTATCACACAGGCTTATGTGTCAGCGGGGGCAGAGCCGCCTGAGACTATCAGAGCTCAATCGACCAAAGGAATATCGTCCTCTGTCGCTCTGCAAAGAGGGATGCCTATGGAGGATATCTGCACAGCAGCCTCCTGAGCTTCTCCATGCTCTTTTATTAGGTTTTACCTAAGAGACATGTCGCGCCTCTCTGACACACTCAGTTCTAGGCGCTTTGTCCGAGTGAGCGTGATTGTGTGATTATTCCCCTTGCATATTAAACAATGTGAGGAGGAGTCAAATATTCATGCTGAGAGCTCTTGTGACTCATCAGACACATTGGAGCTGCTCGTTGATGACTTGCCGTTAGACGCATGACGTATGTTATGCTACATCTGACGCATGATACTAGCGTGTATGTAGCTGTGTTTCTGGTACTGATCGGGACCAATGAGGCATAGACTATATCGTGCTTCGCCCTTTAACCCAATAGCGATAGCCTTAAAAGGCGAAGCCTATACGACATAGAACGATAGTTACGTATTGTTACTCTAGATTCTATGAGTATAGGCGCAGCCTTTTAAGTGTCGGCCTCATTGTCCTTTAAATAGCTGAAGAAAAGGTGTTTATTGGGAGCAGAACGTCCGCCAGCGCCCGCTTATATCTGCGGACTGCGGACGTTGTTGAGGCCCATGCTGTTGGCGGGGATTAAAATTTTTTCAGTGCTACGGCTCACGCCTAGGGATAACCCAATAGCGATAGCCTTAAAAGGCTGCGCCTATACTGATAGAATTTAGAGTTACAATGCGTAACTATCGTTTTTTTCTGCGGTCACAGGATTGGGATCACGAACAACAAAAAAAAGCAGAATGGGTGGCAACATGCTGGAGCAGTGATCTCTGTCAGTGGCATGGAGCGCAGTCCCAGAATTAAAAAATAAGTGTTCTGACATAAAGGTACATATTTTTATGTACCAATAAATCGTTATGGTCCCTGAAGACCCACTCCCTCCGAATCCTGCCATTTGCATGGTCCTCCACAGTGCCAGCAGTGCCATGGTGCAGCATTACGCACGGGGCTCGCTGTATTTATAGGGTTACGGTAATAAGACTGACCGAGAACACCTTGGACAATCAGTTTGTAATCACCCACGTGAAATGTTCTTGAACATAACCCCTTTTTAATGCCTGATATGTCATGAAAAGCATCAAGAGGAATGGACAATCATATAATGATTGTGATGAGGAGTCGGTGGCTTGGTTTTCCACACTTGGGATTTAATTGACATTCGATTATGTGTTCACAGTGTCACATAAAAATATTATGTTATCGACACATGTTGGACAGATGCTTTGTTCCATGCAGTCGAGCCGTCGGTGGACAGTAGTGACGGGATTAAATATTGAATTTTCATTTTGATTCTAAGTAGATGTTTCTGGAGTTATAACTGCGAAATAACGCAGTTGACTTAAATCTGAGTACATAGATTTAACGCATGATACGGGTTGAAACTAAATTTATGAAGGGCGATGATACAACGTAATCGTTCTTCTCACTCTACATTTCTTCTGTCTGACTTAAGTTCACCACCACACCGTCTGTGTCGCCAATTCTCCTTTTCCTCCAAACCATGCGTACGCATGGGTCAGAGTTTGCTTAGGGCTGCACACATTCTCCCGTCAAGTTAGTTTTTTATAGATCACAACCTTGGCGTGGAGAGTCACGTACGCCACTTTCAACCACTTTCAGCCCCGTTTTGTGCGTACGCAACGGTTATAAATGAGACCCCAGGTTATTACCATATAATTTGTAATAGATACATTCCATTGTCCATGCAGTAAACTGGAACTTGTGCCATGTACGTTCTGCAACGTTTGTAAGTAAACCATGACAATTTACCCAGTAAATAAGCTGAAACTGGACTGTAAAAGGAAGTCTAGTTTGTTTCCATGGTATTGCCAGGTTCTTACCATATAATTTGCAATATACATTGCATTGTCCATGCAGTAAACTGGAACTTGTACCATGTACGTTCTGCAACGTTACTAAGTAAAACCTGACAATTTACAGAGTAAGTTAGCTGAAACTGTACTGTAAAAAGAAGCCTTGTTTGTTTCCATGGTATTACCAAGTTCTTACCAGATTATTCCCTTTTCCAAGCAATGAACACAAACTTGTACCATGTTTGTTCTGCAACGTTACTAAGTAAAACATGACAATTTACCCAGTAAGCAAGCTGAAACTGTACTGTTAAAGGAAGCCTTGTATGTTTCCATGGTATTGCCAGGTACTTACCATATAATTTGTGGTAAAACATCATCCCTTTTCGCCTGGTCAAAACTGAATTACGGATATCTCTGTCATTTTGACTAGTCACAATTGCATTACAGATATCTTGAATGATAATTCCAACTATTCAAAATGTAATTACGACTAGTCAGAAAGAATTTGTTGATATCTACAATGTTAATTCTGGATAGTCAAGCAAGACTCAGATCTGACCATGGTAGTGAAAACATCCTTCTGGCTTTATTCATGCATCCAGTTCAAGGACTTGAACACAGAGGTTTCATAACCGGACGATCAGTTCACAATCAGAGAATTGAACGCCTTTGGGGTGATCTATTTTTGCATCTGTTGCAGCACTTTTACCTTATGTTTTACTCCTTAGAGCAGGGGTATTCAACTAAAATTCAAATAGGTCCAGTTAGAGAAGATTTCCTCAAGCAAAGATCCGGAACATCATAATGTCTAACTTGCGTTATCATTCAGTGTGATATATATTGAAGTAGCCTAGTAGTTGTATCAACGTCTGCATGTAATCAACAACTGACTGTCAGATCAATACAGGTAGAACAATTCAATAACATTTCGACAATGTTTATTGTCACTTTTATACAATTATACTCAATAATATGTATTATTAAAGGAGGTTCAACTGACTCAACTGAAACTAATCTCTTCAAGGAAAAGAAGGGCTACATTTAAAATCAAAATGGTGAAAATAAATATGATAATAATCTTAAAATATAGATAAAATATATACTTTTCTTTTGAAAGATAAAATAAAGTATAGCAGCTGCTTGAGTTTCCCCTGTTTCTTTGTGAATGTTTTAACAGTTCCAACCAATTTCAAAAACATAACACCAACACATCTTAACAATTGAACAGTTTTAGCTTCTCTTTCTTTCCCTCTTTTATCCAACTCCCCCACTTTCTGTTGTTCTCTCTGCAGTGAGAGAACCGTGCTCTAGCTTGTCCTGCCAGGAGTTTAAATACCTAATGGCCAGGTAGATGTCCTCTCCTTTTGTACTGGTCTTAAGGGGAGTTACACCTAACACATCTTCACAGAACCCTTCATTTTCTTGGTTGAAGAACCTTACATAAATTAACAGACACATCAGTAGACTCATCTACAGCTAAGCATACACACCTTATGAATGGCTACATCCAGCTGGGCTAGCACATCCTGGGTTAACATTTCACTTTTCTTTGTGGCGGATGATGCTGACATGGGTGTTTGCTTTATTTTGTCACAAAGCTCTTCTTTCTGTTTCCCCTCAAGTAAGGTTTCAGCTACTGCACTCATGCATACCTTGACAACCCCTCCATCAGTAAATGGCTTTTTGTGTTGACCCAAAAGACTCTGAGGGAACATTAATTAGCACGTTGGGCAGTGAATTAATCGGTTGGGATCCGGTTGGATTGTTCATATTGGGTTCTGAGACTGCTTATTTTCTGTGACCGCAGTTCAGACTTGAGTGGGTACGTTTGTTGAAAACCGTTGTGCTTTGTCTCATATCGCGTTTCACGTTGGCACTTTTTATGAGTGCCACTGTCTCTGAGCATATGAGACAACCTGATTTTGTGTTGCCAGTGGGAAGAATGAACATGAATGAGTCTGTCCATTCTGGGTTGAAAGCTGTTTTTGCGGTCCACTTTTCTCTTCTTAGAGAGCGCCATGTGTAGTTATTTTTCTGTCTCCGGCTCACCATGTCTGTCTCTTTTCTGTCTCGCTGTATTTCTCACTGTTCCTCCGCTGTCTTTCTCACTGTTCTCCCGCTGTATTACTCACTCTTTTCCCGCTGTATTACTGACTCTACTCCCACTGTCTTTCTCACTCTTCTTCCGCTGTCTTTCTCACTCTTCTCCCGCTGTCTTTCTCACTCTTCTCCCGCTGTCTTTCTCACTCTTCTCCCGCTGTCTTCCTCACTCTTCTCCCGCTGTCTTTCTCACTCTTCTCCCGCTGTCTTATCTGCCTTCTCCCGCTGTATTAGTCACTCTTATCTGACTTCTTTCTCTGTAATTCTCGCCCTTCTCTGTGTCATCTTTCGCATGAACGCTCACTGTCTGTGAGTCAGGCAGCCTGTGCCGGGAATGCACAGATTCGATTGGCTGAGTACTTCTTCTTCTTTTGAGTTTATTTGGCGGTTGGCAAACCAATATGGTGCATTACCGCCACCTACTGTTTGTTTTAGAGCTTCGATGGAGGTTATACGTTATAAACTATGCAAAAGAACAAAAGTAAATAAACAAAATCATATAGATAGAAAACAACAGATTAAATTATAATCTGTCAAATTAACCTGTTGCTTTTAGATAACTCAATACATGTTTATAACAAATTCCGTTAAAACAGAAACTCGTCACATTCTGTTGTTATTCTTTTTATCTGGAAATCAATGTTAAACGCCAATAGGCTAAAGAGACACAACAGAAACACATACACCGCAATCATATAATACATATATTGTCTGTGTTCGATGTCATGCGTATGTATGTTTATTTAATACATTCCACCAACTGCTTTCTCTGGACCGATCCACAAAGTGAGACATATATAGGAGTACCAGAATTCGGAAGGATTTACTCGGGATCTGGTGAGCGAAGCGGTAATTTTGTTCCTGGTTTTTTCTGCGCAATGGATTGCTGTTTTTGATTTGGAGACGGACTGTGATGGAGGATGGCTGAAGTCCTGTTGGCTTCTGGTTGGATGGTTTATATTGCTGACAAGTTTGGCAATTCTTAATGTAGGACCACACATCTTTTCGGATGGAGGGCCACCAAGCAACGTCCATGATTTTCAGCAATGTCTTCATCCGGCCCAAATGCCCTCCTAATGGATTGTCATGGTAATATCCAAGGAAGTCATTCACCATAGATTTAGGCACAGCTAATTGGTATTTGGCTCCACCCTCGGTACTGGGAAGTCGTCGATATAATACACCCCGGTGTTCTTCAAAACCGATCCGATCAGTTCTGTCATCGGAGTCAGTCACTGGCCTGAGGCTTGTGAGGTCATCATCCTTGGCTTGGGCTTGGGAAATCTCCCCCATGGAGCTTGGGATGTCAGCCCAGATCTTCGCCTTGGTGACGGACACACATGGTGCCATTAAGCCTGGTGGAGGTGTTATCGCCCGGGATAAGGCATCTGGGACAATGTTCAAACATCCCTTCCTATAGAAGACGGTGAAATTGAACTGTTGTAACCGCAAGATCCATCTGGTGAGCCGAGAACTTGTTTTCGGGCAATTGAAGGCCCAGGAGAGGGCAGCATGGTCAGTATAGACCTCAAACTTTACTCCCTCCAAGTAATGCCTCCACTTCTCCACAGCCCAGACAACAGCGAGACATTCCTTCTCAGAGGTGGAGTAGTTGCATTCTGCCCCTCTGATACCTCTAGAGGCGTATGCAATCACTTTTTCTCCCTCTGGTCTTCTCTGTGTCAGGACAGCTCCCAATCCTAGGTCACTGGCATCTGTATGCACCTGGAAGGTTATACGGTGGTCTGGCTGAGCAAGTACAGGAGGCATTCTCAAAGCATTCTTCAGTTGCTCCATGGCTGTTTCGCATTCTGGTGTCCATTTCCATTCAACCCCTTTCCGTTTCAACTTATTTAATGGTGCTGCAAGGTTTGCAAAGTTTGGAATGAACTTATGGTACCATCCTGCAAGACCAAGGAATCTCTGCAAAGACTTAAGATTAGTTGGTGTGGGGTAATCCGTCACAGCCGATGTCTTTGCTGGATCAATCTCCACTCCTTTTGAAGAGATCACATGGCCCAAGAAGGTAATCTGGTCTTGAAAGAAATGACACTTGGCCATGTTCAAGGAAAGGTTGGCAGCATGGAGCCTTGAAAAGACGGCCTCAAGGTCCCTCAGGTGCTGTTCACGGCTTGGAGAGAATATAATTATGTCATCAATGTAGACAAAACAATTAGAACCTCTTAAGTTGCCTAACACACGCTCCATCAGACGCTGGAAAGTGGCACCAGCATTCCGCAAACCGAAAGGCATGGAGCGAAACTGGAATAGCCCCAAAGGGGTGACGACAGCAGTTTTCGCCTTGTCTTCTTCTGCCATTGCCTCTTGCCAGTATCCTGATTGAAGATCAAGTGAGCTAAAGCAGGTGGCGCCATGCAAGGATTCAATGATCTCGTGAATCAGAGGCATTGGGTAGGCATCTTGCAGAGTCTTGGCATTCAGACGCCGATAGTCAACACAGAACCTATATTCTCCTGTTGGTTTAGCCACTAGAACTACTGGTGATGCCCAAGCTGATGAGGATGGTTCAATGATTTGGTCTTTTAATTTTTTTTTAATGTGCTCTTGAATGATATCCTTCTTAAAAGGTGAAACCCTGTAAGCCGGACTCCGCACCGGCATTTGGTCTGTGGTTGGAATCCGGTGCTCTTCCAGCGTAGTTCTTCCCAGCTGGCTTGAACACACTGTTGCCCACTTCCTGGCTAGAGGAAGCATCTCAGCTGGTAGATTCCTCTCGTCCCGCTCATGGGAAGATCCTTGAGACTCAGGCATTACAGGCTTTTGGATTGACACAGCCATGTATAATCCAGTGTTGGCCTTTTTCTAGGTGAGGGTTTCTTTATTGTGGGGTAGGAAGGGAAAGTATTGGTACCTGTTGTGAACCACGTCCCGCACTCCGTACTCATTTTCTCCCAGATGAAGGTGTGTGTGGGTTTTGGTAAGGAAGTCTAGCCCCAAAATCAAGGCAAAAGCTAGGTTTTTTTCATCCATGATATAGGTCTCCAGTGACCAGCAAGTATCATGCCAGACATACGTTAATTTAGCTTTCCCCAGTGGAGCATGCACCTTTCCATCTGCAAGGACTGATTAGAACAGGGTTCAAGCGTCTTTCTTCCCGCACAATCTGTTTCCAGAGCTGTTGAGTCATTAAAGAGTAAGTGCAGCCAGTGTCAAAAATTGCTTCACCCTTTAAGCCGCGCACCTCAATGGGAACTACCAGTATTGTAAGACCCTCCCCTTTAGTCATCTTAAGCCTAACTTTATTGTCCACTGCTGACACCTGCAGGCTGACCTTGGGTGTAGGACCTTTTCTCTGTGTCCTTTCTGAGGATGGCTGCTCCTGCACCTTCTTCCAGTAGCCGTTGGTCGACGCCCAGTCTTTTTCCACCATAGATCCAACTCTAACTAATTGGTCTACCGTGGAGACTGTACCTATCAGACTAGTGGCTAGCTTGGGATTGCAGTTGTTAAGTATTCTTCTGACCACATCACTCTCATCAATGTTTGGCTTCCACTTTAGACATAAGGCTCGATAGTCATAGGCAAAATCTCTCAAACATTGTTCTGGGTCTTGGACCATGGTTCTGAGTTTCTCTTCTATTTCCGTTTGGTAATCCCCAGAGAGAAATGCACCAAGAAAGGCTTCCCTGAATTCAGCCCAGTTGGACACTTTCTTTCTTTCCGCCATCCATCAACTATGTGCAGGCCCTTCTAAGATAGTGCCTAGTGTGCCAGTTCAGCATCGGTCATGGGTCTTAAGGTCAAAAAGTTCTCGCACTTCTCAATAAAGTTTAACACATCACCTGTGTCCCTTGAATCTTTAAATCTGGGGAAATCAATTTTAACAGGAAGTCTTGGTGCTACACTGGAGACAGATGATCGATCAAAAGCGGAACGAGTTAGAGGAGAGCTATGCCGAATGGAGCAGGTTTTCATCTTGCTGAGTTGTGCTTCCCAGTGCACATCTCGTCGTTGGAAACAATTCACAATTGCTTTCTCAAGTGCAACCATTGACTTTTGTACATTGCTTTCCATCTCAAGAAACCTGGTGGCTACATAGTGCCTGAAACCTTCTTCTCTTGTTAGAGCGCCCTCTACTGATCCTCTAAACACTGCCTCCAAGGATATAATCTTTTCCCCAGTTTCAGTTAAGTTCGCTTGCAATCCTTCCAGCAGTGTATCATGCATCTTCTCTGCAACCACTTCTTCCTCATCATCAATTTCCTCTTCGTCATCATCCACATAAAGTTCACTTATCAAAGAGGCCACCTCCGCTATAGGATCTCTAAATGTAATAAAATCTCCTGGGGCAGGGGTAGGAGGGTTATACCCGTCAAGTATCTCTGCTTCCTCCTGACTCATGTTTACTAAAGTAATTTACTATAGCCTACACACCAACCTAAATAAATGTTAGCTATGTTTTCAATAATTTCCCCAATACAAAAAACTCAAATGAAAAAGATTTCACCAAACAAATATACACCGTGCTTGTTCCCAACATGGCATTTCATCAATATACAAGATTAAACAAATAACAAAACTTTGAGAGTCTAACTCTCCATTATTTGGAACAAACCTCACTCTGGGTTTAGACACGCACTCACCTGGCATAACCCAGGAAACAACGAGTGCTTCAAACAAACAAAAAAAAACTACAGCAGCCTGGATTTAGAAAACAGATAAATAACCACAATTACTGCAGTTTCTTAGCCTAAATATTTTGCGTTGTTAACACCCGATACCCCCGTACTGGCCACCATATATAACAAATTCCATTA
Source organism: Gadus morhua (assembly GCF_902167405.1). Taxonomy (NCBI): domain Eukaryota; kingdom Metazoa; phylum Chordata; class Actinopteri; order Gadiformes; family Gadidae; genus Gadus; species Gadus morhua. Next base: position 26,561,077 of record NC_044060.1, on the reverse strand, counting down.
ATTAAAACAGAAACTCGTCACATTCTGTTGTTATTCTTTTTATCGGGAAATCAATGTTAAACGCCAATAGGCTAAAGAGACACTACAGAAACCCATACACCGCAATCATATAATACATATATTGTCTGTGTTCGATGTCATGCGTGTGTGGTTATTTATACAACAAATGAACAAAACAATAATGATCCGTGATCAAGTCCAAAGTGAACCAGAGTCTCGCATGGCCGCAGTGTCGGCCTGTTTCCGCGATTGTCTTTACCATGTATCCAGCAAAACAGTCTCTGATCGTAATCCAAAGAAGTAAAACAGTCCGTCTCCAAATTAAAAACAGCAATCCATTGCGCAGAAAAAACCAGGAACAAAATTACCGCTTCGCTCACCAGATCCCGAGCTGAGTAAATCCTTCCGAATTCTGGTACTCCTATATATGTCTCACTTTGTGGATCGGTCCAGAGAAAGCAGTTGGTGGAATGTATTAAATAAACATACATATAAACAAAAGATCGCTATAACAACTGGCATTTGCTGTCTAAGTCGTATTGATATTCTAACTTAGCTTGCCGCCACTTCCTCATTCAAACTCCCCCCGTCAGAAAAAACAAAAACCTCCCCGCTTTGTGCGTTCACCCCCCTCTTTCACCCAGGTGCGTACCTATTTAAAGGGATAGGCCTACACATAAGGAGGCTAAGTGATCGCTAAAAATACTGTCCCATACATATTTTAGTCAGTGGGATAATATACAGTAAACATAGCATATGGCCAGACAATGTATTATTTCCAGCTCTCATATGTCAACTGCCTATGAGCCTATATGGCTCTTTTCCAGCATCTATGTTTGATAACAGACACTCATTATTATGTGAACATCACATAGTCCCCACCCCCAGTCTATGCCTAGCGGGAGCTGGAGGGCTTGAGATTCACAACATTCACTGTGTCTTCCCTCCTAGATTGGTCTTCCCATCTGACTTTGTAGTTAATGGGCCCTAACTTTTTCATCACTACAGCTGGACCAGACCATTTTGGCGCAAGCTTGGATGGAATATCAATACGACTTAGACAGCAAATGCCAGTTGTTATAGCGATCTTTTGTTTATATGTATGTTTATTTAATACATTCCACCAACTGCTTTCTCTGGACCGATCCACAAAGTGAGACATATATAGGAGTACCAGAATTCGGAAGGATTTACTCAGCTCGGGATCTGGTGAGCGAAGCGGTAATTTTGTTCCTGTTTTTTTCTGCGCAATGGATTACTGTTTTTGATTTGGAGACGGACTGTTTTACTTCTTTGGATTACGATCAGAGACTGTTTTGCTGGATACATGGTAAAGACAATCGCGGAAACAGGCCGACACTGCGGCCGTGCGAGACTCTGGTTCACTTTGGACTTGATCACGGATCATTATTGTTTTGTTCATTTGTTGTATAAATAACCACACACGCATGACATCGAACACAGACAATATATGTATTATATGATTGCGGTGTATGGGTTTCTGTTGTGTCTCTTTAGCCTATTGGCGTTTAATATTGATTTCCCGATAAAAAGAATAACAACAGAATGTGACGAGTTTCTGTTTTAATTAACGGAATTTGTTATATGTTTCCATGCTGGTGGTCTCAGTGAGGAAAAGGAGAGTAAACCCTCTAAGGTCAAGCTTGTTTGACCCAAAGCTTTAACATTTTTCAACAGCTCCCTTCTCTCCAAATTGTACGCTTCACATTGTAGTAAAACATGCTCCACTGTTTCTCTTCCATTACATTTTGGGCAGACCCCTGTTTCATGTTTGCCTATGATGTTCATACTGTGGTTAAGACATGTGTGCCCTATGCGTAGTCTTGTGATGATAACCTCACATCTTCGGTTCCAGCAGCCCTGTCTCATTGTTACCACCTGCCTCTGGATTCTATGCAGGAACCGACCCTTATTTTCCTTATCCCATTGTTCTTGCCACACCTTGTTGATTTCTGATTTAATTATTGTTTTAACTTCAGATTTACTTAATGGAACAACCAGCTGTATATCCTGTTTCAGTGCCTTTTTTGCCAACCTGTCGACAACCTCATTGCCTTCTACTTCAGCATGGGATGGGACCCATAAAAAGCCCACCGTTATTTGCATTCTTTCTATTTTAAACAAACTCTGAAGAACCTCATAAACTAGATCAGGCCTACAGGTAGATTTGCCATTTACGAGCTGCCATTGAGTCTGAGCAAATGATGCATCTACTTGACCTTCCCTCTTCTATCCACCAGAGAGCCAATAAAATGGCTAACAGCTCCACTGTGAATACTGCTAAATGATCTGACGTTCTTTTGATAATTGATACATTAAACTGTGGTATGTGTACTGCTGCCCCTGTCCTACCTGTGTCTGGATCTTTTGAAAAATTTGAATTGACCCGTTATACTTATCACTCATATACTGTTGTATCAAACTATTCATCCCTCCAAATTCATTACATTGTTTTGATTTCTTAATAATTTGAAGATCTACTGTAGGCATGGGGAAAAGCCACGGGGGAGTTGCTGGTAGTGGTACTGTACAGCTATGTGTTAAATTGGATATCCCTAACTCCCTGGCAGAGCTATCTCCTACCCATCCAAAACTATTTAGCTTTGTACGCCCATGCTCCCAGCATGGCTCTAGAACTGATTTGGTTGGATGATCTTGTTTGTGTCCATGCAAATTAGTCCAGTATACCATGGACAACTGCATACGCCTCAAATATAATGGTAACTCTCCAACCTCCACCTGTAGAGCTGCAACTGATGAAGTCTTGAATGCCCCACAACACAGCCGGATGGCCTGTGCCTGTATTACATCACATTTGGTAAGATGTGACTTTGCAGCTGAACCACATGCAATACACGCATAGTCTAATGCTGATCTGATTATGGCAATGTACATTTGCTTAAGAGATTTCATACTGGCGCCCCAGCTACTTCCAGCTAAGCACCTCATTACATTGATTGCCTTTTTGCATCTCATCACTCCTCTCTGGATATGCTCTCCAAAGGTCAGCTTACTATCCATCCAGACTCCCAGAAACCGAATAACTTGTACTTGCTTTACCAATTGTCCATAGAGTACGATTCGTAAGGTTGGATTTTCCCTCTTCCTGGAAAAACATATCACTTGAGTCTTCTCAACTGAGAAACGGAAGCCCCACTTATTACCCCATTTCTCTACTGTGCTTACAGCTGCCTGTAGCTTCTTTTCAGCAAACGTACCATTACGGCCTTTAACCCACAACGCCCCATCATCTGCATACAGAGACCTTCCAAGACTAGCATCAACCTCTGAGAAAATGTCATTAATCATAACACTAAAGAGTAATGGACTGCACACACTCCCTTGTGGGACTCCATTCTCTGTAGGATAGACCCTAGAATGGGTTGCCCCCACCCTCACTTCCATAGTTCTATCCTTAAGGAAATCCAATACCCAATTAAACATCCTACCACCTATTCCCATGCTTTCAAGCTTAATAAGGAGACCATCCCGCCACAACATGTCATACGCCTTTTCAACATCAAAAAGGATGGCATCTACCATCTCCTTATTTGCCTGGGCCTTTCTAACTATATTCTCCAAACACAGCACAGGGTCCATGGTCGTCCTCCCTCTACGGAAACCACTCTGACTTGGACTAATCATGCTCCTGCTTTCTACTATGTAGGTTAATCTATCCGTAACCATACGCTCCATTACCTTACACATGTTAGAGGTCAGGGCTATTGGCCTATAGCTAGTCACTTCACTCTTATATTTTCCTGGTTTCCCAATTGGGATAACCACAGAGTGTTTCCATGCCAATGGTAGTGTCCCTGATTCCCAAACCCTATTGAAAAGCTGCAGGATCACCATCTGTGCTTGAGGAGTTAAATTGACCACCATTTTATAATCTCATCCTTACCAGGGGATGTATTTCTAACACCTGCTAAAGCTCGTTTCAACTCAAACAAGGAAAAACAAACATTTGATGCCTCTGCAGTGTCATTCTTTTTCCTTACTGTGTTGGGTTGTACCCTAATCACTTCATCCCTACCTGCTCTTGCCTCCTGGGTCAGATTAGCAGAGCTATATATTTTAGCGAATGATTTAGCCAAAGCTTCTGCCTTGTCTTTGTTTGTCACCATGATTTCACCATTATACCTTATTGCTGGTAGGGCATATTCCCTCCTGATACCACCCATCCTTCGAATCATGCCCCACACATCACTGATCTTGGTATCTCTTCCAATAGTGTTACAGAATTGCTGCCACTGGTTTCGCTTGGCCTGCCTTATCACTCGTCTAACTACTGCTTGTGTTTTCTTACATTCTATCAAGTCATTAAAGGAAAATGAAGCTTTAACCTTCTTAAAAGCTTTGTTTCTTGCCTGTACAGCCTTTTTACATTCATCTGTCCACCAGGGAACCATGTGACGTTGTCCTGATCCACTTCCTTTCCCTATTATTTCTACTGCAGTTGACTGCATGGCTTCTGTTATCCTTGCATTAAAATCATCTATCCCTTCATTGTTTTGGTTCAGTCCCTCCAACTTCCGACTACACATCATGCTGTATGCCCCCCAATTAGCCTTTCTTAGTTTCCACCTAGGGAAGCTTCCCCCCTCAAGCAAAACTGGGCCCACTCCTACTTCACATATTATTGGGTAGTGGTCGCTCCCTACTGTACTGTCTTGAATGACATCCCACTTAGCTGTTGTTGCTAGTTGTGCAGAAACAAAAGTGAGGTCAATAGATGATTCTAACCCTCTTGACACATCTATTCTAGTTATTCTTCCATCATTCAGGCATACTAACCCTTCATCCTCAAGCAACTTTTCTACAACACATCCATTAAAATCTGGTGACCACTACCCCAAAGGGTGCTGTATGCATTAAAATCACCGCACCAAACTGTCTTGTGAGTTTCTTTACCAATTATCTTACCTAACATTTCTCTGCTTAATTTCTCACAAGGGTTATAAAAGTTTACTATTCTTACACTTGTATTGCCTATCCATGCCTCAATTAAAATTGCCTCTGCATCCTTACTTATATTTAAGGTCCTAAATCCTAGTCCATGTTGTATAAATGTTGCTACCCCACCTCCAGAACCATTTCCCCTATCCCTTCGCACAGCTACATATCCCCGGATGATGAAATCTAAATGTGGTCTAAGCCATGTCTCTTGCACACAGATAACATTTGGTTTCTCACTTAGTTCTTCAATATATTTCTTAAATTCCTGCCCATTGGAACAAAGGCTTCGGGCATTCCATTGGAGAATTGAAAGGACCATTATGAACCTCCACATGAAGACTGTGCATCTTGTACAACTGCTGTGAGAACATTATTGATCTCATCTACTGTAACTTCTCCCATGCCAATGCACCTTTGTGCTACCTTTATGATAATTGTAATCCTCTCTGTTCTACTCTGTGTTTGAGCCGAACAGTTTATCCCTTCTGCTAAGCATGCTACAAATGTAACATTATCCACTGCAATACATGTTCTATTTACAGCCCTACTGTTATTCCTTATATTCTGAGAGTTCTGATTCTGACTCTGCTCGGGTAAGCCAACACCAACTCCTGACGCTACCCCAGCACCTCTTTTGGCACCGATCAACAACTGTTTGAATCCTTGTCCATTTGAAATAAACCTCCCTGCATTCCGTTGTAAAACTGACACAGCCATCATTTTACCGTACCATCTGGCGCCTGCCTATCAGTCCCCTCTGCTCTGAGTATTTAGTTAATAGACTCAGGAGTCAGTCCTTCTACCTCTAGATACTTCTCTGCTGCTTTGATTTTAATCTTTATTCTCACCGTCTTGCTGTCCGTTTGTGCAGTACAGTTGATTACTTCCACCATAAAGGCAACAAATTTCTCTTTATCTTCCACCAAAGTTTTTTCTGAAACCTTGCAGCACTTTTGCACCACTCTTTGGGTTGGAGCTTGAACCACCTGTGACACCTTTGGGCTTGCGCTAGATTTTGTAGGCCTATTATAGTCTACCTTTCTTATTGCTTCGGCATAGGTAATGTTTCCTTTAACTTTTACATTCTGAACTTGAATTGCTCTCTTGTGCGCTATACATCCCTTGTATGCAGCACTGTGTTCACCCCCACAGTTACAAGACTTAATTTTAGTCCCTTCACCACAATTACCGTATTCATGATCACCCCCACACTTAGCACAACGATTCTTAGCCCTACAAGCTACCGCTATGTGAACAAACCTTTGGCATTTAAAACACCTTGTCGGAGGAGGAATGTATGGTCTCACTGCGTAACTTACATATCCAACCTTCACTCTCTCCGGTAATCTATCCTCATTAAATGATATCATTACTGACAAACTAGGTCCCTTAACTCCATCTCTGGTATATGTCAGATGCTTAACTTTGTTTACATGAGCTGCTCTTACATTGGTTTTAATTTCGTCTTCAGTCAGATCAGTTGGTACACTAGATATAACTCCCATAACTCTCCCTCTTTCTTCCCATATCTGCGGTATAACATTCTTTCCCATCAGTGTTTTGCACATCATTAGACCAACCTGTTGATCTTTATCCCTACAAACAATCATCAAGTTTCCATCCCTTAGTGTTCTAACAGCATGCACCTCACCTACTAGTTTATACACAGCATCGCTAATTTTTAAAGGATTCAATGCACCCGGAGTTTGGAATCGAATGATAACCTTTATTTCATTCGGTTTGCCTTCATCCCCTTTGTTTTCACGTGTTTTCCTTTTCTTCCCTCTTCTTACAGTATCCCAATCTCCATCCTCTAAATGGATTAGATTCTCTGTATTACTTAATTCATCCTTCTCTTCCTCAAGCTCTTCAAGCTCCTCATACTCTACCGCACTTGATTCACTTCCTTCGTCATTTCCTGTCCCTCCTGAATCTGCCATCTGTCGTCCAGTCACAGTCCGAGTCCGATCAGCGGGTCCAAACACACGCCTCATTGGTCCAGCCGGACGTCAATGACCAAAAAACCCCCAACTCGAGAGTCCGTCCGCGTCCTCTTGCAGACGAATCGCTTCACAGCCGAGAAGACACGCAAGGAGACAGGGAGCTGATGACCCAGTGGAAAAACGCGACCTCGATTGGCTGAGTAGCATGACGTGGGATGGCTTAACTCGAATGCAATTGGGTCAATGGATTTCCTGATTCCCTAAATCAGTACCGTAATGTCTAGAAACGCTGCGCCGGTCAAAATAGAAGCGCCCCGTCAAAATTAAAAATATTTGAATAATTGATTGACTATAGGTCCGGATCCGTATAGGACGGCGTCTGGGTCCGGACCCGGACCGCGGTCCGCCTGTTAGTGACCCCCGCCTTAGTGGATTCAGAGGTTCTAAACTCAGATAATGATGTCCACAGACTATCACTGCACATTGTTTATCTTCCGGAGATTTAAAAATGACTGGAGCAGAAAATAATCGCACACCAAATCAACTCTGGACAGAGGGCATACTCAGAAATATTGCCACAGACAGCACAGCTGTCAACAATGTGTTTGGGGAAAATCCCTACAGCGAACAAAACATTGAGGCCATCCTAGCGCAGTGCAGAATTTAAACACTGCCTACACTTGATGAGGAAGAGTTCCCAGCTGTAAGGGTAGAGTCACCTCAACTCATCCTCACTCAGCAACAACAGACATCTGTGCACAATGCAATCCAACACATTTCTGATCTGAAGATAAAATATCAGGCTTGCTGTACTGCAATTGTCAGTATTTTGCAAACTGATCAGGTATAGTCCAATTCCAAGCCAAGGGACAACATCTTGTTGGTTGCATATATTATCCAGGACGTAGCTAATGCCGGTTGTGCTAGGCTTGTGTGTGCCCGTCAAGACATTGATAGTAGCAACAAGGGTTCTTCTGTTGTTTAGTCATATTTGTAATATTGTAGCAGGCCTATTGTTGGTTGACAAGCTCCGACACAACCAGCCTGACCCTTTGTTTACCTTGTCTGTATTTAGGCTTCTCTGTGTAGGGAGATGGGCTGTACAGTTTTGTTACTCCTCCCATTGTGATTGGTCAACATTGTACAATAAATAAAAAATATATATTTGATGTCAAACTATTTTGCATGTCCTGCCCACAGGTGCCCAAGAGGCTGGCATCATGCATGGTAATACGTTGTCAAAACAAACGGAACAAATGTATATTATTGCACACGCTTGATCTAAAGTGATAGTCTTCTTTTGTTAATCTGAGTTTTGATCAAAGTCCATGTTTGTGTGTGAATGTATCTATTCTGCTTAGAAGCCCTTATGGTTCTTATTTCTCCATTAGGTCTTCTGCTATTCGGGGGCTGATTTAAAGGATTTGTTAAATTATTGGCCCCGCATATAAATAGCGATCAACAATGCATCATTGTAGCACCACTTTATTGAGAGTGCAATACGTGGGGATGACCAAAGTGAAGAGAACAAAAAGTGCCACAGAGGCAAGGATCAGTTGTAAGACTTGAACATAGAAAATATTTTTCTATGTTCATGAAAGTGCATGAAATTGGACATAACATATTAACAGAGTACCACATCATTAAAAGTGAAGGTGCAAGTGCACTTATAAGACCTGAACAAAGCTATTTGTCAATTGGGGGCAAAAAAGTGCCATGTTAAGGTATAGAGCATAGAAAACACCTTGTCATAAAGTGATATGGTATGGGCAAATGACATGGCCACATCGTAGATTATTAAAAGTGCCAGGTTAAAGAATACTTCCTGGGTTTCTCTCAACCAAAACACTGACATTTTTACCCATCTATAAGCCAGCGAGTCAGGGGACTGATGTGGGGATGGGATGGCAGCTGGGGTTGATGCTGTGGTAGAAATTAATGATTATATTCTATGGTAAACCATGATTATTATTAGGCTTGTATATCTTAATGGTAGAAGACACATGATACCTGCAGAGCCTGGGTTCAGAACAGATGGTGGGACACAGATTTGAAGCAGGAAGCTACGGGGTCAAGCCATGTTGACATCAGTCTTTTGCCTTGGGTCATCTTGGCTACGGGGTTAATGCATGCTGACCTCAGACTGGTGTCCAAAATCACTTGGTTGAAAATGTGCTAAAGATTGATGTGGGCGGAAACTTCCATTGGAACAAAGGATGTATGTTTCGTTAAAAGGGGCTTGGATCCATGTTCGAGCAGTGACTCTATAGATCTACTCAGGCTGTTGTCGTTGTTGTTTTTCTTCACGATAAAGTCTTTTGTCAACTCTTGCTCCGGACCCCTCGATTTCTTTTACTCTCTTTCTCTTGAATTAGTCTAAGTGTTTTATATCTCGATTAATCTTCAACATATTGGCGTCACGACCAGGAGGAAATAGGGACTCGCCAGCTGCCGGGCCAGAGGACGGGACTCGAACGGATCATACGACCAGAGCTCAAGGGTAAGTTGTCTTGCCATATATAGGATAGAGTCGTTTGATCTGTTCTTGCCCCGTCTGAAACGCTCAGCAGCAGGTAAAGTGTCTCTTCGATCAAACGAACCAAAATTATAGATAAATGAGCGAGTGAGAGATACGGGGGCTCCGGGAGAGATTGATGTGCGCGCGCACATAGGCCATAACGCGTTCTGTGGTTCTAAATGACCAAGACGCTTTGTGGCTCCCTATTTTCATACGAGTTGTTGTTATTGGTGTTTTGGTGTTTTGTTTAAATAGGCCTTCTGTAAAGTCCTGTGGCTGTCTTCTGGAGGAAGGAAGGACAGTGCAGGTCCGCAGGTCGATTGAAGTACCTGTTGGATGTCTGAGAGTATCCCAGAGAGCTGGGTTGGAATTAATTGCCGTATCCCAGAGAGCTGGGTTGAAATTCATTGCCGTCGATGAATTCATTTTATTTGAGAAGAGTTTCCTTGAAGTGCCGACTACTGAATTGTCTCTTGGTATGGTCCGATCGAACAGCTTCCTGATCTCGGATCGATTGAGTGAGTTTTCTTTTCTTGGTATGGTCCGATCGAACAGCTTTCTGATCTCGGATCGATTTAGTGAGTTTTCTTTTCTTGGTATGGTCCGATCGAATAGCTTTCTGATCTCGGATCGATTGAGTGAGTTTTCTTTTCTTTTGGGTCGATTGAACAATTTTCTGATCATCGGATCGATTGAGTGAATTTTAATTCTGAAGTTGGCATTATTAGGGAATAGGGTTTTTGTTTTAAGTTCGGGTTGAGTAGCTCAGAGTTGGAGTACTCGACTGTTCATGTTTTAATCAAAAGGCCAGTTTCTACGCTCGGTCAACCTTTTATTTGTAATTAATTACAAACAATTCGGACATTTTTCAATATAATTTAAAAATTGTATGAATCGGTTTATTGTCTGTATTTAAGTCGTGTTAGGATTAAGTTACCTCGGAGATTTTTACGTCCCGGTTTATTTTTTGTTGATTCTGTCATAAATAAATTAGGCGGACAGAGAATAGTTAATTTGTGTGAAGTAGTTCATAATCATAAATAAATTAGACGGATAGAGAATAGTTAATTTGTTGAAGTAATGAATAAATGTGTAAATCTTTTTTGACTAAAATATAAGAGTGTAGCAATGCTGACACTAGTTCTTGTGAGAGTGAAGATGAGGACGAAAATGAGACAAGTGGTGATGAGCACAGTAATAAAGATGTGAAAGGTGATAATGAGCGAATTTGCGAAGGGCCTTCTCCTGGAAATAAAAGGAGAGGAAAAAACACAAAGAAAAGGACGAAGTCTCAGAGGAGGCAGACAAAAAAGAGTACTAAACTCAAGGGGGAGGGGTGTAGTGGGAGCCCAGCGACAGAGGAGCCTGGCTGCAGTACATCAGTACTAACCCCCACACCATTCGAGTTAGATAAGAAACAAAGGAGATCACAAAGGGGGAAAAAGGCACCCGACACTCTCCCAGGGAATTATCCCATTCTAGTCAAAGGACAACAGGTCCACTATCAACCGTGGGGTTCACAGGACCTGGAGGGAGTCATTTCTAAAACTCCCTAACATAAATAACGGGGCGTCAAAATGGATTAGAACATTTGAAGAGCTCACAGTGGGAAAGCTAATGGCAGTAGGGGACCTGAAAGCTCTGTTGGCAAGAGTATTGGGGTTATCTAAGATGGAGTCTGTACTGAGGAATGGAGGGTTGGATATAATGGACGGAATGTATGATGGGACTACGCTTGATCGCTACAGAGTGGCGATGTGGACCACACTCAGAAGGGAGTTCCCGGCCCATATCGATCATAAAAATATGAGAGGCCTCCCTATCAACGACACAGAGAATCCTGAATCCTACCTGCAGGCCCAAGTGGACAGATGGCGCTTGGAGACGGATGAGGATCCTGAGATCCATCCTGTGTTTTCGGTCATGTTCAGAAACTCTGTGATAGAGATTCTACCTAGCCCAATCAAAGTTAAGCTAGATGATGTGGTTGGACTGGTTACAAATAAATCTCATAGAGACTTCTGCGACCATGTGGTTCATGCAGTGGAGAAATATCGGCAAAATAAACACAAAATACAGGAACAAAGCAAAGAGGTGCAGAGGAAGCTATCTCAGCTTCAGTTGGAAGAACTCACAAGAGAAAAAGAGAAGAAAAAACAGGCGGTTGTTTCAGAGCCGGTTGAAACAATATTGCAAGCCGTCCAGCAGGGCGCACCACAAACCCAACCTCCTCAACAGGCATTCTCTCCCCCAGTACAACAGCCTCAAAGCCAATGGTCACCCACTCCACCATTCAGTTACACCATTCAGATACACCTACATAATACTGGGAACCCAACAAATGGGAATAGGCAGAATCAGAATAAGGGGCCCCAAGGTCAGTATAGAAACAAACAACAACAAGGATCCCAAGGACAACGCAGAGGTCCTTTAATATGCTATGGGTGCAACATGGAAGGACATATTAGGAGGAATTGTTTAGCTAACCCTTATCCACCACAGCAAGGACAGGGTAACAGCTATCAGGAAAGGCAGGAACAAGGAGGTAGCTACCAGGCAGGTCCCTTTATGGGACAGGGATACTAGGGGTGCCCAGAGAATCCACAGGAGGAGGGTCAGCTTGTAGCAATCACAAAACAAGCTGATGAGGAACCAATACTGCAGGTTCTGATAAATGATAGAGGCACGCCAATGATGGCTGACACTGGAGCCACTTACACTTGCGTAGGTTCAAAATATGCCTCTCACCTCCCCATGGCAGGAAACTTTACCAAAACTTTAGGATTCTCGGAACACACGCAGTCAATACCTAGGACAGCTCCAAGGATGACAATCTGAAAATTCTTATTTTAAGTTGTATATGAGTGAGTGAGTGAGTGAGTGAGTGAGTGAGTGAGTGAGTGAGTGAGTAAGAGGGAGAGTAAGAGAGAGACTGTATTCGCATTGTACTCAATTGATTATTTGTGTGCTTGGATGTACTCTGTAATTGGTCCCTGAATGTAACCACTGTTTTAGAAAAAACTTAGAACCACCACTGGGATTGGTGATTCTGTGGTTCTTGGAGACTCTCCAACGCGTCGGAACACCATGTGGTATATATCATTACATCTTGGTACACAGAGCACTGGTGAGACAACGGGTTGGATCAGAGGGAGAAGGTGTTTGGAGAAGGGAGAGGATTGTAAAGAAAGCAAAAAGGGCGGACGCGGACCGACGCAGAGGTAATAAATCAGCGGAGAGGAGGCTGGGGGTCGGTTTAGCTCAGCAAGTAGAGGGTGTCTTGTAACCGAATGGTTGCTAGTTCGATCCCCATCTCCTCCTAGCTGAGAGTTGATGTGTCCCTGAGCAAGTTACATGGTGATCACAGGATTTAGGAATAATTATTTAGACTCCAAAACATGTGCAATTAGCGTTAAAAATTGTCTGCACTCCACAGGAGTCAAGGGGTTTAATGGCGCCAGGGTATACACAGTTGCACTCATAAAAAAGAGGAGCTGACCCAACCCTTGGACTCCGCGGTGGATAGGTGGATGTTGTTTTGGTGCTTGGACCTGACGAGGTCTAGGTGCCAAGATAACAACACAAATAAAATATTTCCTTAGAGATTATGATAAGTAATAGACAATTTATTAAAAGTGATCTTATAATTTAGAAAAAACAATCGGCAATACTTAAAAATTAGACCAAATAAGTATGATTAAACATTATCCAAATTTCTAATTTAGGTTATCCACAAAAAATAAAAATATTTATTAAAAATAAAATAAATAAGCAAAATAAAATAAGAAAGGATGTGTGTGTGTGATGTGGTTTAGAGAGAGGCAGCAGAGAGAGAGGTCATGTTTCCCGAAGCTCCGCTAGGCATTGGAAAAAACTACTTAATTCATCGTTCAGATCTACTTTATCTTATTTTATTTCATGATCATAATACCTAACAGTATATAGTTTGTTTTTGTCGTCCTCCATCGCTCGATTCAACAATACATTTTGGCACTTTTTACTCCTGTATCAGACCGCAGAAAAAGCCTTGGACTTTCCTATCGCCAACATGCCTCTGTACTCGGATATCTCAGGCACGGAGACTGGGAAATGCACAGACTGCACCAAACTGCAACAGACGGTGGCTTTAATTGAAACGAGACTAGCAGCATTAGAAAAATGCAAAGGACTCCTACAGGATACAGTGCCGATGGGTGAGTTTGCTGAGCTCACTCAGATACAGCAAGATGATCAAAGCTACACTGTATCCTTCCCGAAGCTGGACAAGAGAGAGACAGTTCCAGCTGCGTCTCACTGGCACAGAGTCGGCGCTAAGCCAAAACAACATACCAAAGTGAATCAACAAGATCACTCAACGCCAAATGCTAAACTACCCAAAGCTAAAGTTGTAATGTATCAGCCGGATTAGCCCGTCACTGAAATTAACCCTGCCACTGAAGAACCGGTTCCTGCCACTTCAAGAGTCCACGAACGAGCCTGCCACCCATAATAATAATAATAATAATACATTTAATTTAGAGGCGCCTTTCAAGACACCCAAGGTCACCTTATAGAAGCATATAGTCATCATTCAAAACTATGTAAAACAGACTAGGAATAAAAGGAAAACAGAGGTTAAACATGAAGAATAATAATAATTAATAACACTCAAAGACGCCTAAAGTGAAGGGGGGACCTCACTAACCACCACCAATATGTAGCACCCACTTGGGTGATGCACGGCAGCCAATCGGAGCCAGAACGCTCACTACACACCAGCTTGAGGTGGAGAGTTAGGGATGAGGTGGAGAGTGAGGGAAAAGAACATTTAACACTATCGATCACATTTAAACAATATCGACCACATGTAAACACTATCGACCACATTTAAACACTATGGACCACATGTAAACCCTATCGACCACATGTAAACACTATCGCCCACATTTAAACACTATCACCCACATTTAAACACTATGGACCACACGTAAACCCTATCGACCACATTTAAACACTATCGCCCACATTTAAACACCATGGGCCACATTTAAACACTATGGACCACATTTAAACACTATCGACCACATGTAAACCCTATCGACCATATATAAACACTATCCACCACATTTAAACATGTAAACCCTATCGACCACATTTAAACCCTATCGACCACATTTAAACACTATCGACCACATTTAAACATGTAAACCCTATCGACCACATTTAAACACTATCGACCACATTTAAACACTATCGACCACATTTAAACATGTAAACCCTATCAAACACATTTAAACATGTAAACCCCTCTCGACCATATTCAAACACTATCGACCACATTTAAACTAACGACCACATTTAAATTATCGACCATATTTAAACACTATCGACCACATTTAAACACTATCGACCATATTTAAACACTATCGACCACATTCAAACCCTATCGACCACATTTAAACCCTATCGACCACATTTAAACCCTATCAACCATATTTAAACACTATCGACCACATTCAACTATGGACCACATTTAAACACTATCGCCCACAATTAAACACTATAGACCATATTTAAACACTATCAACCATATTTAAACACTATCCACCACATTTAAACACTATCGACCACATTCAAACACTATCGACCATATTTAAACACTATCAACCATATTTACACGCTATCGACCACATTCAAATACTATCGACCACATTTAAACCCTATCGCCCACATTTAAACACTATCGCCCACATTTAAACCCTATCGCCCACATTTAAACACTATCGACCATATTTAAACACTATCGACCACATGTAAACACTAGCGACCATATTTAAACACTCACACAATTTGATATATATCACTATATATATATATATAGATATAGATTTGTGCTGATTATATTATTACGATCTATCCTTGTATTTAAATTGCGGATCCCCATAAAGGGTATAAATTGCCATCCCCGTATTGGGTTCCAATAGGTTGACTGACTCTCCGTCCATCCTTCGTATCATCTGCTGTTCCAGCGCCAGACAAACGGCGGTGATACTACCGACGGAAAAAGCCGTTACGTCCCATTGTTTGGAGTGAAAGCAGTTTCTCCCTATCCATATAATATATATATATATATAGATCTACACACAAATAGTTTATAAAATAATTAAAAGTTTACAAAAACACACTTAAATTACTTAAATTACTAAAAACAACGCAACACGCACGGAGCTACTGGAAAAGCGTCCTACTCGCGTCGGCGCCATGGCAACCTTTAGATGCACCCATGCACCCCTGAGCCCCGAGATGCGTCCGGACGGACAGTGCGGACAGAGACGGAACATGAACCAGTCGCCATGGAGGCGAGCTGCGCATGCCTCGGCCACCTGTGCACCCCTGACCCCTGAAATGTGTCCGGACAGACGGTACGGACAGACATGGAACAACCAGTCGCCACGGAGGCGGGCTGCGCATGTGTCTGCCACCGTCCAACCAGGGCCCATCTCAGAGGAAGCAGATGAACCAGACACTCTGATTATAGGAGACTCAACCATCAAGGATATAACCGGTAAGAAGATCAAAACATGCAACTTCCCATATGGAATGGTTAGTGATATCAACCATAAACTAGCCAAAATCATATTGGAAAACCCCAAAATCTCACAGATTATTGTGCATGCAGGATTTAATGATATTCAAAGAGAACAGTCAGAACTTCTGAAGAGGGATTACACTGATCTATTGGATACACTGGACAAAATACACATCAACTCATTCATCAGTGGACCCATACCAGCAGTTGACAGGGGAATAAACAGATTCAGTCGTCTACTTGCACTGAATACATGGCTTTCCAGAGTCTGCAATGAAAGAGGAAGGGGCTTTATTGACAATTTCAACTTATTCTGGGGGCGCAAATATCTTTTCAGAGCAGATGGCCTACACCCAAACAGGTTAGGCTCAAAACTGTTGAGGGACAATCTTCTCTTCTCGCTTTACGGACAGGCCACAATCTTGCCATGGTCTGACGCACAGGCCACAATCAGAGCACAGGTTGAGAAGAAGCGAGACTACAGCCTCCCCCACACATCTACTCTGCCACTATCTGACACACAGATAGCAGACAGCCCACAGACCTTGAAGAGAGACAACAGCCCGCCCGACACCATCAACACTGTGCCTACCCCAATCGCTGATGCTGGCTTGACGAGGAACGGCCACCCCCCTCCTCTGCATTACAGACCAAAGACCTTGAAGAGAGACAACAGCCTGCCCGACACCATGGACACGTGCCCTCCCCCATCGCTGATGCTGGCTTGGCGAGAAACGGCCACCCCCCTCCTCATCTCTCCCATAGCCACAACAACTCCAGCTCCACTGTCTCCTCCCTTTGCGATTTTCGAGCTGAATTTAAGAAACAGGAATATGTAGGCATCAAACTTGCATCTGTGTCAATGATTGCATCGCCAGGTCATTCCCACAGGCTGATAACACCAAAGCGGAGGGAGCCCCAGCCCCCCGCCCCCTGTACTGATAGTAGTCCTGAGTATTACTGAGACAAAAAAGGGTTCAGCCGTAGACAAAGTATAAAGGATGTTTCGCATAATCTGCTGAACCCAAGGTTGCCTATGTCAAAACATGGCAACTTTTGCATTCCTGCTGTAACCACTAAGAGAGTAAACAAAGGGAAACTTAGACACACTGCTAACCTCACAAATCTCATACATATTTCCTCCAAACCAAAAACAACCTTAAAGCCTATCAACAACACCATCAGGATGGGTCTACTTAATGTTAGGTCTCTTAATAACAAATCATTTTTAGTTAATGATTTTATTACCACCTCCAAACTGGATTTTATGTTTTTAACTGAAACATGGCTGGAACAAAATAACAGTGCAACCGTTCTGATAGAGACAGCTCCTCCCAACTATAACTTTTTTGATGCATGTAGATCTGGAAAAAGAGGTGGAGGGGTTGCTGTGATTTTCCATCATTCGAATACCTTTGTGCTGTATTGAAATGCTCCCCCAGAGTTCTCCTATTAATTATTTACAGGCCACCCACCAGGGGTGGGTAAGTGGGGATAAGTCACTCATGTGCAAGTCACAAGCAAGTCTCAAGCAAGTCCCAAGTCACTGTGGTGAGAATCAAGCAAGTCACAAGTCAAGTCATTGCTCAGGTCAAGCAAGTCACAAGTCAAGTCATACAAAAATCTGATCATCTAACCCAGTTTCCACATTTAAAAATCGGTAGAGTGAGTGGTTTATAAGTTGAGTTTTATTTCAACATTAACAATAAAAATGTCTTAACATTAACAATAACTCAAACTATTCAAAACATTCCAAAACCATTATGTGAATAGGCCCAAAACTGAAGGCAGCTCTGTCCATCACAAATGTCCAGGTAGTGGTTCAACTGAATTTGGGGACTGGAACTTGAACCCTCTTAATTTTTTTGCGGTATGCTGAGAACAGCCCAGTCTGACGCTCTGGCTCTGACGGTGTAATTTTACTTGAAAATTACTTGAAATCATTATTATAACCCACTTGCAGCCACTGAGTTAGAAGTAGCCTACTGACATGAAAATCGTACTGCACTCCCCCTCCCCCACTCCCCAAGGTCCATTTGGACCTAGCACGAGTGACCACTTCGTGCACGTGCACGTACTCAAAGCTCGTGACCCAGAGCAAGCTTCTGTTTGTTGTTATCCTGCGGTAGCTACTGGAGCTAGCTAACTAGCTAATCAACATTTGGACCTAGCACTAGAAGACAACCCTAAACTCCAACCTAGCTAGCCTGGCTCACTCTCGCGCATCTGTGTTCGCGCTCTTGCGTGATTGCGCGTCCATGTTCTTGGAATGGGTGGAGTCAGAGTCAGCGTTGAACGAGAGGGGGTAGGACCATTAGAGTTGTGTATTTTTAAAATCGGCTGGCGTATCGCAAATCCCATATCCAACATTTAATCTAACTTTAAAAAAGTCATTTCGAGTCATCTGTCTCAAGTCTAAGTCAAGTCTCAAGTCATGAAGACCAGGTCAAAGTCAAGTCGAGTCTTTTATCAGTGTTAGTCAAGCAAGTCTCAAGTCCTCAAATTTGCGACTCGAGTCTGACTCGAGTCAAGTCATGTGACTCAAGTCTCCCATGTCTGCCGCCCACATACTCTGCAAATTCTTTCGATGAATTCACAGAATTATTGTCTAGCATCTCCACAGACTTTGACTGTCTAGTTATAACTGGTGACTTCAATTTTCATACTGAAGATTTGAATGACAAGTGTGCAAAAAAACTGTTTACCATTTTGGACACATTTGAACTGTCCCAACATGTGAAAGAGACTACTCATTGTAAGGGCCACACTCTAGACCTGGTTATCACAAAGGGCCTCAATGTTTCGGATCCCTCTGTGACTGATCCTTCCTTGTCTGACCACTTTTGTGTTTTCTTTAACATATCTTTTATTCCCGACATACAGACAAAATCAAATACTGTCAAAAAACGGTATATCAATGAAGAATCGTATGTACTTTTTAGAGAGGCCATCTCCTAACTACCACCTCTCAACCCATGTTCTGCTGATGATCTTGTAGAAAACTTTAATTTGAAAATTTTGAAAGTCATGGATGTCTGCTTCTGTAACAGCACAGAAAAAAGAATGCAGGAAGGTTGAACGCATCTGGCGTAACACAAAACTTCATATTCACCATGATGTCTACAAAGAGAGCCTCCGTGCCTACAATTCAGACTTAAAAAGTGCTAGAGAAACATTTTTCTCCAATATCATTAAATCCAATAATAATAATGCAAAAACCCTATTTGCAACTGTTGACGGACTGACCAACCCCCCCAACACAAATTCCACCTGATCTCCATTCCACGCAGAAATGCAATGAGTTTGCAGCTTTTTATACTGATAAAATTGAAGGCATCAGACGCGCAATCAATATCTCCACTTCAAATAAAAATGTTGGACTACCACCCTGTTCAGGCAAAAGTAACGTGGCAGGGATGGCATGCTTTAATGTTATTGACTCTAAAACTCTTGTGGAAACTGTTACACAACTAAAGCCATCCACCTGTTGCCTTGATTCTTTACCTACCAACCTCTTTAAGAATGTTTTTGACTGCCTAGCAATAGACCTATTGCAGATAGTTAACAACTCTCTCCAGTCAGGCAACTTCCCAAAAGCCCTGAAAACTGCAGTTATTAAACCCCTTTTAAAAAAGCGGAGCCTAGATACCTCTATTATTAACAACTACAGACCAATATCAAATCTGCCCTTCATAAGTAAAATCATTGAGAAAGTTGTCCTCCAGCAACTTAATCACTTCCTGGCATCAACTGGTTGTTATGACACCTTCCAATCAGGATTTCGACCCCTGCACAGCACTGAGACCGCCCTCATTAAAGTTGTAAACGACATCCGTCTTAACACAGACTCTGGCAAAACCTCAATACTAATGCTACTAGACCTCAGTGCTGCATTCGACACTGTAGACCATACAATACTTTTGGACAGGTTAGAAAACTGGGTGGGGCTTTCAGGCACAGTCTTAAATTGGTTCAGATCCTACCTACAAAATAGGAACTACTTTGTTTCCATCGGCGACTTTGTATCAGAATCAACCAACGTGATGTGTGGAGTCCCACAAGGTTCGATCTTAGGACCCTCTTTATTCAACATCTACATGCTCCCACTAGGGCAAATCATGCATAATAACAATATTGACCATCATTGCTATGCTGATGACACGCAAATCTATGTATCGCTATCACCAAATGACTATCGGCCCATAGATCTGCTGTGCCAGTGCATTGAGCAAGTGAAAGACTGGATGTGCCGAAATTTCCTTCAGCTAAATGAGGATAAAACAGAGATAATTGTATTTGGTGCTAAAACGGAAAGGCTTAAAGTAACCCAACACCTTCACTCTCTGTCCCTGAAAACCTCAATCAAAGCCAGAAATCTAGGGGTTATCATGGATTCTGATTTTCATTTCGAAAGTCACATCAAATCAGTTACAAAATCTGCATATTATCACCTTAAAAATGTAGCAAGACTTAGAGGGCTCATGTCCACCGAAGACTTACAAAAACGTGTACATGCCTTTATCACTAGTAAGCTTGATTACTGCAATGGTCTCCTTACAGGTCTCCCAAAACAAACTCTAAGGAAGCTTCAGCTTGTTCAGAATGCGGCTGCTAGAGTTTTAACAAAGACCAAAAAATGTGAACATATTACACCAATTCTTAAATCGTTACATTGGCTTCCTGTAGGTCAGAGAATTGATTTTAAAATCATGTTGCTAACCTATAAATCCCTACATGGTTTAGACCCAACATATTTAACTGATATGCTTCCACTACATAAGCCTTCTAGAACACTAAGATCTTCTGAGACCAATCTTTTAATTATCCCCAGAGCAGTGACGGCTGGTGCTAAAAAAATCTGGGGGGGCGCACTGGCGGGCGGGGATTACAACCAGTGGTGTAGTCTACGTGATACGCAGGTATACGCCGTATACCCACTAGGAACGCACCAGGATTTGCGTATACCCACTTAAAAATGTGCACGGATACGTATCAATCGTCTTGTGACAGATCTTTCACTTCTGTGTTTATTTTTCGGAAATATCGGTTGGGTATAACTGCAATAAAATACTTTAAGCAGGGGAAGTAATCTCCTACATTCACCATTCATAAAATTCCCGCTGCGCGCTCGCGCTCTGCCCTGTCTCTGTTATGAAGCGCGAAGCTGCCCCTGCATCTCTGCACGTTAGTTGGCGGGCCGAGCCCCTCCTTCTCGCGTGTGTGTGCGTGCGTGGGCGTGCGTGTGTGTGTCCAGTCCTCCCATATTAATGTGTAAACCACATAATAAGTAGTCAACAGAAGACAATGTTTTAATCCCACTTTATATCTCCTGAGAACCCCAGCCTTTCGGACTGGGTGTCAGGCTAGGGAATTTAAAAACAGGCATCCTTGGTTAGAGTGGAGGGAAAAAAAGTTTTAGGTAAATGTCAGCCAACATACAGGTATACACAATTGAAATTCATAATGTTAATCACTATGCAAATGAGAGTATAGCTAATTCATGGTCATTTTTAAGGTGCAGTAATTTCACACTTTTACACAATTCAATTACTGTATGGTATGTTAGATAACAACAGTAAGAGCTCAAATTAGAGCAATTGAAAGAGTGAAACATTAGTCTCCTGTCATCTCCTTGTTAGCCATGGATGTAAACAGTTCATTAAATTATATTGAGTAGATTTTGTCCTTGTTTAGCATGTGCTATTGCTACTATAGATATACAAAGGACAACTTGTCATTTTTGTGTTCTATTTGTTCATACTGTTATTAAAACTGATAAACCTACTCAGCTTTCCCTGATTGTTGATCATCATTATACTCTTAAATCAGCGGGTTGTAGACCCCTGCGTTGGTGAGTGTGGTGCGACACCCCATAAGCGCCACACACGTACACGTACCGGTCGGACGGGTTTGTACGAGGCTGGGAGGGAATCATCACAGAGTATACCCACTACAATAAAATAGACTACACCACTGATTACAACACAACAATAAACTACTTGAACATAAATTTTGCTCTCCTCTCCTTCAGGCCAGCAAATTTTTCAATGACTTTCTGATTGAAATCTGTCATTTCACAAACAAGTCTCTTTTCCATGGAGAGCATGGCCAGTGCATTCAGCCTCTCCTGGGTCATGGTATTTCAATGCTAACTCGGCCAAAAAACTGTAGCTTCATGCTGTTGTCAAGGTGGCTACGGCTACTTTCATGCCGTTTGCATTTTTCACAGAGATGTTTCAGGTCTCTGACCCCAGTTGTTGTCCACAGAGCTTCAGTGCCACTGCCAACACTTTGAAAAAGCAAGCATGGAAAGCAATAGAGAGCATTGCTAACTCCACATCCAGCTAGCCAACTGTGTTTGGTGTAACACAAACGGGAGAAGCCTGCCTGCTGCTGGATTTGTATATCAGGCTGCTCCGGTCAAAGCTCCTTTATTCTTTTTTTTTCCTCCACCGAACGCCTCGAGAAGGATTACTGCGTAACGAAACAACCGAATTTTCGTTTGCTGTCGCCATGTCTCCTCCTGTCTTCTCGTTTTTGTTTTTTTCTGTCTGCTCCGTGTGCGCGTGGCCGTGTCTGTCGCTCTTTGAGTGACAGGCACGGCTCCGTTGCCAGGGGAGTGACTTTGACTGACGGTAGCATGAATCAATCAGACTGGATGAAAAATGAGCCCAAGCACGCTGATTGGCCAGGGGCGCAGAGAGCTGCGCCCGGAGGAGAATCTTGAAGTGACCAATTAGAGACCAGCATGAAGTCACATGGAAGCCAAAAGTTTAAGAGGCCACATACACACTCATTTGGCCGGCGCCCCTCGCTATTGAAATGCATGAAACAACCCAGAATAAACCCAATATTGAATGGAAAGGCATAAAAATTTAAAAGTAAAACCCATTGTATGAGTGAACACTGAACAGACGTGGTAATTACTTTTTATTATGTAATTTATGTTTACTGTGTCTATACTTTTTTCCTGAAATTTTGATGGGGGCGGCGCCCTAGCGTCCCCTATTGACCGGCCGCCACTGCCCCAGAGTAAACACGAAACATGGGAAAGCAGGATTTAGTTACTATGCAACAAATAGCTGGAATAAACTCCCTGAGGATTTAAGACTTGCCCCAACTCTGAGTACCTTCAAAACAAGATTGAAGACTTTTATGTTTGCTTTAGCTTTCTGCTAAATCTTAAATACTTTACCTTTATTTTACTAAAATGCCTTTTTAACTTTCCCTTTATTTTCTATTTTTACCAGAAAAATACATGATCTGATACCAGAGAGAAAGGTTGCTGGGCTAGAGTCCTAGAAGCTGGGTTAGAGTCCTAGAATATTGTCCTTTAGGTCGGGTTGTAGTCCCGACTTGGGTTCCAGAGAGACTGTTGATCTGATCTTAAATCCTTTTTAACTTTCAATTTAATTTTCTTTTCAATACATTGCACTTTCTTAAATACATTGCAATTTTACTTACTAAAAAGCCTTTTTAACTTTCAATTTAATTTTCTATTTTTACCAGAAAGATACATGATCTTCATTGTAACCATGGCGCTACGGACGGCAGCCTCGGTGTTTCGGTGCGCATTGTTTTGTATTGTTTTGTTTGTTAATTCCGTTTTATGCAACACCCGGTGCTCTTACACCAGTCAATGATCTTTGGACATTAGAGGAACAACTCTAGAGGATTTATTTCCAACTTTTCTGCTCCCTTACATTGGATTATTGGTTATTCTTGTCCGCAGCGCTTGCTTAATGGTTACGGTAACCATGGCGCCTCGGACGGCTCTTAACACCCGGTGCTCTTACACTAGTCAAGAGCTTTTGACTATTAGAGGAACAACTCCAGAGGATTTATTCCCAACTTTTCTGCTCCCTTACATTGGAATATTGGACATTCTTGTCCACGCAGTGAAGCGCAGGAGGAGAGGGAAACGAGCTGGAGCGCTAGTGCGTCTCCGTCAGCGCGGACATCGTACGCCGTTACCTGGATTATTTATTTCTAACGTGCGCTCACTGTAATAAAATGGATGAACTGCAGCTACTGATGGGGAAAAACAGAGACTTTTCTTCATCTTCTGTTTTGTGTTTCACGGAGACGTGGCTGTGTGGATCGATACCAGACTCTGCGCTGCAGCTGGCAGGCTTCCATCTGCTGAGAGCGGACCGAGACGCACAACTTTCCGGAAAATCAAAGGGTGGAGGTATCTGTTTCTTCACTAACAGTGGCTGGTGCAATGACGTGACAGTGATTCTGCAGCACTGTTCTCCTCATCTGGAAACTTTTATCATAAACTGCAAACCCTTCTACTCCCCCCGTGAATTTGCTTCATTCATTCTGGTCGTTGTTTACATCCCACCGCAGGTAAACGTGCAGGAGGCACAGTGCCTGTTAGCCGACCAGATCCTGAGTGTGGAGCAGACAAACCCGGACTCCTTAGTTATTGTTCTTGGGGACTTTAACAAAGGCAACCTCAGCCACGAACTCCCCAAATATAAACAGTTTATTGATTGCCCGACCAGAGAGGAGAATATTCTGGATCACTGCTACACCACAATAAGCAGTGGATATCACGCCGTCCCCCGCGCTGCACTGGGCCTCTCTGACCACGTCATGGTCCACCTGATCCCCACATACAGGCCGAAACTCAAGCTCTGTAAACCTGTTGTGAGGATATCCAAGCAGTGGACCAGTGAAGCGGTGGAGAACCTTCAGGCGTGTTTTGACTGCACCGACTGGGATGTGTTCAGGTCTACCACCAACTGTCTGGACGAGTACACAGAGGCTGTGACGTCATACATCAGCTTCTGTGAAGAGTGTTGTATTCCATCACGCACCAGGGTGAGTTATAACGACGACAAACCCTGGTTCACAGCCAAACTCAGGAACCTACGGCTGCAGAAGGAGGAGGCGTTTAGGAGTGGGGACAGAGAAAGGTTTATAGAGTTAAAGTACGCGTTTAGCAAGGCGGTGCGTGAAGCTAAACGTCAGTACTCTGAGAAGCTCTAACATCAGTTCTCAGCCAAAGACTCTAGATCTGTTTGGAAGGGGCTCAAGCAGATCACCAACTACAAACCAACACCCCCTCGCTACATCAACAACCTGCGCCTTGCAAATGAGCTAAATGTGTTCTAGTGTCGCTTTGATAGGCAAAGTGACAGGCCTGACACCATCCCCCACGACACCTTCTCCCAGCCTCATCCCACTGACTCCCCCACCACCAGCTCTACAGGACCTCCACACCTTCAATCCTCTGTGTCCCCCACCTCCCCCACCACAGTGACGTCTCTCTGCCTGCAGGAGTGGGACGTCCACAGGCTCAGAGAGTCAGAACCCCCGCAAAGCAGCCGGCCCAGACTCTGTCTCTCCATCCACCCTGAAACACTGCGCCGACCAGCTGTCTCCAGTGTTCACGGACATCTTCAACTCCTCGCTGGAGACCTGTCACGTGCCAGCCTGCTTCAAAGCCTCCACCATCATCCCCGTCCCCAAAAAACCAAGGACCACAGGACTCAATGACTACAGACCCGTCGCCCTGACCTCTGTGGTCATGAAGTCATTTGAGCGCCTTGTGCTGCCCCACCTGAAAGCCATAACCGTCCCACTCCTGGACCCCCTGCAGTTTGCCTATAGAGCCAACAGGTCTGTAGACGATGCAGTAAACATGGCTCTGCACTACACCCTCCAAACTCCCCAGGAACATATGCCAGAATCCTGTTTGTGGACTTCAGCTCTGCATTTAATACGATCCTCCCAGCTCTGCTTCAGGTCAGGCTCTCCCAGCTCCACGTGCCCGATTCCACCTGCAGGTGGATCACAGACTTCCTGTCTGACAGGAAGCAGTGTGTGAAGCTGGGGAAACATTTATCTGAATCCCAGACCATCAGCACCGGATCCCCCCAAGGCTGTGTTCTTTCCCCTCTGCTCTTCTCCCTGTACACAAACAGCTGCACCTCCAGTCACCAGTCTGTCAAGCTCCTGAAGTTCGCGGACGACACCACGCTCATTGGGCTCATCTGTGGCGGGAATGAGTCCGCCTACAGGTGGGAGAGTGACCATCTGGTGACCTGGTGCAGCCAGAACAACCTGGAGCTTAACCCTTTAAAAACAGTGGCGATTATTGTGGATTACAGGAAGAACCCAGCCCCATCCACCCCCATCATCCTGTGTGGCTCCCCAGTCGACTCTGTGGAGTCCTGCCGCTTCCTGGGCACCATCATCACCCAGGACCTAAAATGGGAGCTCAACATCAGGTCCCTCACCAAAAAAGGCCAGCAGAGGATGTTCTTCCTGCGCCAGCTGAAGAAATTCAACCTGCCAAAGACTATGATGGTGCACTTCTACACTGCAATCATTGAGTCCATCCTCACCTCATCCATCACTGTCTGGTACACTGCTACTACGGCTAAGGACAAGAGCAGACTGCAGCGTATCATACTCTCTGCGGAGAAGGTGATTGGCTGCAACCTTCCATCCCTCCAGGACCTGCACAGCTCCAGGGCTCTGAGGCGGGCAGGCAAGATTATGGCCGACCCCTCCCATCCTGGTCACAGTTTATTTGGAACTCTCCCCTCTGGCAGGAGGCCAGAACCTCCATCAGGACCAAAACCTCCCGCCACTTGAACAGTTTCTTCCCCTCTTCAGTTGGGTTCCTTAACAAGTCCCAGGACCACCACCCCCACTGACTGACACTGACTCTGGCACTCATACCCATCACCAATTTGTAAATTCTTATATTCTTGTATCTTAAATTCTTAAATTCTTGTATCTTTTACTTTAGTTTTTATTTTATCCTTTTTTAATTGATCGCTTATGTTCCTGCTTGTTTATATGGTGTTATATATATATCTCTCTTCTTCGTTGTTCATTGTTATTGTCTTAATGTATGCACCTTAATCACCAAGCCAAATTCCTGGTTGGTGTAAACCCTTCTTGGCAATTAAATCCTTTCTGATTCTGATTCTGATTCTGATTCTGATCTGATACCAGAGAGAAAGGATAAGGGTTACTAGAATCCGGGTTGGAGTCCCAGAGAAAGTACCAAGTTCCTTTTAGGTCGGGTTGGAGTCCCGACGCGGATACCAGAGAGACTGTTGATCTGATCTTAAATACATTGCACTTTCTATTTTACTCATTTCTTTGCATATGTTTTCTTTTACTTATCTATTATTTTATTTTATTGTATAACAATGTTTATATGTGAAGCACTTTGAGTCTGCCTTGTGTATGAAAAGGGCTATATAAATAAAGTTGCCTTGCCTTGCCTTGTGTGAGCCTGTTCTCGTGTGTGTGCCGTGTCGTGGGCTGCCAAGGTATGGGAGAATCCTCTCCTACTTAGAGTGATGGGATACACAAGGGGATACACAAGCATACTTCAGATAAAACAACATGGTTAATTAGTAAATGGAAACAATGTATCAATTCAGTGATGAATAAACTAGATAAGGACAACGTAGAGGGTTTGGGTTTGGTATAGTAGTGAATCAAAATGTGGAAAACACTAAATGCAATCAACAGGTAGAATAAAAGGTTTAATTAGGTCGTCCAATTTAAATAGATAGTGAAAGGCAATCGGGTAGGATTATGAAGAGAATTGTGATTTTGAGTAACGATTAAGACAGAAGTGAGTCGCCCAATATTGAAAATGCAAGTTTTAATATTGTGATTTTTGTTTTCTTTCACATCTCCCTAGTTAAGGACAGTAGGCGGATTGAGGCCACATCTGCTGGGAAGGAGTCCTACATGCTATGTTGTCAAATTGGATTCGGAAGTAGTGGGTTTACCTTTTAAATGCCACTACTGCTGCTGCAACACTTTAATAATTTTAACTCTGATAAATTACCTTTTGTTTTATAGTTGCCCTGATGTGAATCCTTTACGCACACACATGCCTGCACAGGGCAGATGCGGCCGAAGACTCTGTCTCCATCCCTCCACTTTGCGATTTATACCACCATATAGGTGGGGATTGATCGTATCCCAGGTACGGCATCCTGCAATAAGCCAGTATGGAAGGCTGGTTAGCCAACGACGGGTAAGATCCCACATTGAAGCCCGGGACAACCTAAAACAGGCACAGTCACGATTACTTGGCAGAGTCACTGTGAGCACTGGCTCACTTGATCATGGAGTGGCGGACTGCAACCATCATAGGAAAAGCCGGCTGATGAAAGGTGGAGGGGGAACAGGAGTCAGATATGTCAGCTATGGCAGCAGAGGTGGTCTTGGAACGGGGCATGTCGCGTTTTATTTTATTTTACCTTTGTGGTATAGAAGCCCACTAACACATGTACGTTTTTTCGGTTTAGTGCATGACTTTGGAACAGCGTGGTTTCAGGCGGCTGATGGTAAACCCACCCATATTGGGCTTTGGATTTGGACATACTGGTTTCGATTTCCCTTCCCAAAAGATTGGTTTCAGTTTGCTGATGCTTAAGGTTAGACGTTTCGACGTTGATTGCACCAACGGCGCTCTTAGATTTGCTTATCATTTAATGCGCATGGTTTTGACCATTGCGCAAGGGGGGAGGTATTAAGGAGAATTAGGAGATTTTTTTTCTTCACCATACTTCCCAACAATGATTGACTTCCAGCTAAATGAGTGTGAAATATTTGAAAAAACAGTGTTCAACAGATGGGTAGAAGCAGTCCCATCAGAAGACCAAAGTGCGGCTACGCTAATCAAGTTTCTGACTGGAGAAGTCATGCCAAGGTTTGGAATTCCGTCACAAATTAGCTCAGGCGATAGGGCAGCGTTTATTCAGAAAATACTCAAACAAGTGCTTTAACATCTGCATGTCAAACAAAGATTAGGCTGTGTCTACATTCCTCAAACCACAAGGTATGGTGGAGAGAGGAATGGGACGCTTAAGACAAAGATTAACAAAATTAAATTAGAGTACTAAATTGGAGGACTAATGCACTACGGCTGACACTAATGAGTTATCGCATGAAAACTAACAGAACGACGCATCTAACCCCGCATGAAATGCTCACGGGTCGACCCATGCCTTCACCTGTCATTCGAGGGCCGCATAAAGGACCTCCATTAGAACAATTGGAAACTGAATTAAGACGTTATATGGGACAACTAACTGGCATACACAGGCTTATTTTTCAACAGGAGAAAGACAGAGTTCCAGAGTTGGAGAAGGAGCCACCAAGGGGGGTGGAGCCAGGTGACCAAGTGTACCTCAGGATGTTCAGGAGAAAGTGGAATGAGCCCAGGAGAGAAGGACACTACAAAGTCACCAACGCAACACCAACAGCCATCCAAGTGGAAGGAAGTGCCACGTGGTATCATCTCAACCACTGCACAAAAGCCGCTCAACCCAAGTCCAGGGATGAGCGTGAGGAGGAGGAGCCAGACGCAGACACACCTGGGGCTGCCCCAGGACCAGATCCAGTCGAGCCAAGAGATACAGCAACATGATGATGCTGGAAACGGGGAGCCTGTTCCTGATCCTTTACGGGTTGTGCCAGATTCCGCTGGCACAAAGACAGACCCCGAGGAAGGATGAAACTATGGAGACAACACAGACCTGGAAGAGCCAGGAATCAGGGGCTGGTACTGAAGGAAGCCAGAGAGGAACACAGGAAAATCCGGCCCCAACTCATTCAGGACTAGTTAACAAGAAAGGGAAAATAGTCTTATATGCTCAGATACCACCGCAGAACCAAGTTAATGAATTTGTGTTTACTGTTATGTCGGATAACAGTAAATATCCAATTTAATCCAATGAAATGGTGTTTAACAGTAACGTCAGGAAAAACATGGGACTATAACAGAAAGTATAAATTAAATATGAGAGAGTATATATTTTTTTAAAAACAGTGTCAGACAGAACGTTCAATTTTACATTAGAAGCAGAAGACCCTTGTGCAATCAAAAATCAACTGGGTAAGGTCGTTGAGATTGATCAAAGCAATCCACTAAAATCTTCAGATAATGACAAAGTAAATGTAACCACAGCCACCGACAAAGTAGATCAACCTCCAGTTGGAGATAATGGGATAAATTCGTTGGTAACAACTAAGAGATTAAATTCAACTCGAGATGCAAGCAAGACTAATGAAACTTCTGAGATCAGGGATTTAGCACAACCTTCAGTCACTAATGTACCTTCTATTAGAGAGGATACAACAATATTAGCAATCACTAACGTAACTCCAATTAGAGAAATAACAACAGTCATGCGTAAAATAAAATTAACAACAATACTAGCATCCAGGCTTTCTAAGGAGATGGCCATAAGGGTGACTGAGAGGGTGCTCTATGGGGAGATAGATTGGAGTGAAACTAGAGAGGAGACCGGAATGTGAGAATCGGACATCAGAAGGAGGTCCTATTTCCATGTGAACCACAACCATTTCAGACAGTTTGAACAAATGGACATTGGACTAATGGGTTTCAGGGCTGGTGGCTGCAAACAGAAGCAACAACCACAATGCCCAAACCCCCCACATTTATATAGTATACCCAGTGCTTAATTTGTCAAGTGGGAGCTGGGGGGGGGGGGGGGGGGGGGCACATGGGCGCCACCCATGTGATTTGGCGCCCCCCACAAATATGCCGCCCCGGGCGACTGCCCGGTTCGCCCGTGCCTAAAACCGCCACTGCACACACACTCCAGCTGGCGGAGCGCACGTCAGAGCTTCCGGAGCGCGTGTCAGAGCTTCCGGAGCGCGCTCCCCCTTGCTCCCCCTCAAATTAAGCACTGAGTATACCGGTACATGACGATAATCAGAGCTATCCAAAACTATGCATGCTTGTGGACAATCTTAGTTTTTAATTTCTATTAATTACTTATTTTTTGAAATGTCGTTTTTGGAGTTTCATATTTTTATGTCATATATTCTGAAATGCTAATTTTCAATGCATGCTGAAAAAACTATGTTATGTGTGAATTCTAGTTAGACATTTGATAGATCTTTTTGCCTTAAACAGGTTTAAAATCCTGAGAATTATACAGGTTGAGATCCCTGAACATGCTTAAAGGTTTTTAACGATGATCAAATGTAGTGCAAAATCGTACCTAAACGACTGTTATGTTTTTGTTGTGGTCTTGACAGCCACAAGAGGGGGGATGTGTGGTAGAAATTAATAATTATATTCTATGGTAAACCATGATTATTATTAGGCTGGTATATCTTAATGGTAGAAGACACATGATACCTGCAGAGCCTGGGTTCAGAACAGATGGTGGGACACATATTTGAAGCAGGAAGCTACGGGGTCAAGCCATGTTGACCTCAGCCTTTTGCCTTGGGTCATCTTGGCTACGGGGTTAAAGCATGCTGACCTCAGACTGGTGTCCAAAATCTCTTGGTTGAAAATGTGCTATAGATTGATG